>NW_028166433.1:0-116551 GCF_964263955.1 Coregonus lavaretus | reverse complement strand
GATAATGTGAAATGAAGTGCTCTCAATCTGACTCTCATAGACCTCCAGATGATCCAATGAGTGTCCTCGAAATGTTGTAAATTATAGGATGAATAGTGCTTTGTCATTGACGTCAAGGCATCTCATCTCTCATCTTTATTTTTTATCTCTTTCTTTCTCTCATTCTCTCTTTCTCTACTCAGGTTGGTGAGCAACGGGGAAAGAAAGGGCTCAACACCATTGAAAGTAGAATCCATCTGCAACAGTCTCAACATTGTCAAGAACATTGGTGAGAAAAATGTAGCCAGTAGAACTGTCCATTCCATGCAAGGTGGAGGTAACATATGTATTCCACCCACAGTTCAGCCTCCAGAGCTGCTGCTGCTCTAACATAATGATCTTCTCTGTTCCACCACCTACAGTGCCTTGCAAATGTATTCACCCCCCTTGGCGTTTTTCCGATTTTGTTTTTCCGATTTTTATTTGGATTTCATGTAATGGACATACACAAAATAGTCCAAATTGGTGAAGTGAAATGAAAAAAATAACTTGTTTCAAAAAATCATAACAAATTAATAACGGAAAAGTGGTGCGTGCATGTGTATTCACCCCCTTTGCTATGAAGCGCCTAAATAAGATCTGGTGCAACCAATTACCTCCAGAAGTCACATAATTAGTTAAATAAAGTCCACCTGTGTGCAATCTAAGTGTCACATGATCTCAGTTTATATACACCTGTTCTGAAAGGCCCCAGAGTCTACCACACCACTAAGCAAGGGGCACCACCAAGCAAGCGGCACCATAAAGACCAAGGAGCTCTCCAAACAGGTCAGGGACAAAGTTGTGGAGAAGTACAGATCAGGGTTGGGTTATAAAAAATATCAGAAACTTTGAACATCCCACGGAGCACCATTAAATCTATTATAAAAAAATGGAAAGAATATGGCACCACAACAAACCTGCCAAGAGAGGGCCGCCCACCAAAACTCACAGACCAGGCAAGAAGGGCATTAATCAGAGAGGCAACAAAGAGACCAAAGATAACCCTGAAGGAGCTGCAAAGCTCCACAGCAGAGATTGGAGTATCTGTCCATAGGACCACTTTAAGCCGTACACTTCACATAGCTGGGCTTTACAGAAGAGTGGCCAGAAAAAAGCCATTGCTTGAAGAAAAAAATAAGCAAACACGTTTGGTGTTCGCCAAAAGGCATGTGGGAGACTCCCCAAACATATGGAAGAAGGTACTCTGGTCAGATAAGACTAAAATTGAGCATTTTGACCATCAAGGAAAACGCTATGTCTGGCGCAAACCCAACACCTCTCATCACCCCGAGAACACCATCCCCACAGTGAAGCATGGTGGTGGCAGCATCATGCTGTGGGGATGTTTTTCATCGGCAGGGACTGGGAAACTGGTCAGAATTGAAGGAATGCTGGATGGCGCTAAATACAGGGAAATTCTTGAGGAAACCTGTTTCAGTCTTCCAGAGATTTGAGACTGGGACGGACGTTCACCTTCCAGCAGGACAATGACCCTAAGCATACTGCTAAAGCAACACTCAAGTGGTTTAAGGGGAAACATTAAATGTCTTGGAATGGCTAGTCAAAGCCCAGACCTCAATCCAATTGAGAATGTGTGGTATGACTTAAAGATTGCTGTACACCAGCGGAACCCATCCAACTTGAAGGAGCTGGAGCAGTTTTGCCTTAAAAATCCCAGTGGCTAGAGGTGCCAAGCTTATAGAGACATACCCCAAGAAACTTGCAGCTGTAATTGCTGGAAAAGGTGGCTCTGCAAAGTATTGACTTTGGGGGGGGGGGGGGAATAATTATGCACGCTCAAGTTTTCTGTTTATTTGTCTTATTTCTTGTTTGTTACACAAAAACAAATATTTTGCATCTTCGAAGTGGTAGGGATGTTGTGTAAATCAAATGATACAAACCCCCCCAAAAAATCAATTTTTTTATTCCAGGTTGTAAGGCAACAAAATAGGAAAAATGCCAAGGGGGGTGAATACTTTTGCAAGCCACTGTACACATGCGCAGGTAGTGGTACACACAAACACACGCATGCACACACACACACACACACACACACTGCTGTTAACAACAACATATCCTATGATATTGCCTTAAAAAGAACAAGATTTCCCTTAAGTTGAATCCATCTATCACTTACAACTTCACCGTGCATCCGTCAAGGTTGAAGGCTGAGTTTAGTGTGTTCAGGGCTTTGTTTTCTGTACTTACCGTAATGGGTATAGATGAGTTAAGATAGTGGTGTTCAGAGCAGGGTCACACCTGTTCTGTGGATGTAAATAAATGGATGTCCTTTGAATGGATGCATGAATGGAATAACTCTGGAGAAAGTGCTTCTTGTCAACATGTTGGTTCAAGCATGCCTCTCTCTTTCTCCTCTCTCAATCTCACCCTCTCTCTCCCTCTCTTATATAAGTGTCAATACCAGACGCCCACCTACAGTAGGTGAGCATTTTAATCTGACTGAGGGGGCTTATGCAACTGTTTCCTGCTGTTCAACATCACCTTAACCTCTATGTAGCGTGAGAAGACAGAACATAAACATGCATGCCAACAATGCATGCATGCATGCACACACACACACACACACACACACACACACACACACACACAGTGCCAATGTTCTCCTCCGCAACTAACCACCCTGCTTATCAATGTGCAAGTGTCCAGCCCTCTTTCACCTGAAACTGGCTGAGGGAGAAGTAAAGAGAAAGAAAGGAGAGGACTTAAAGAGAAATGTGAAGTCAGTCAGCCACTGGCGGCCTGCCAACACGCAAAGGAGATGAGATCCATTATTTCAAAGGAGATGAGATCCATTCTTTCAAAGGAGATGAGATCCATTCTTTCAAAAGAGCTGGGATCCATTCTTTCAAAGAACGTGAGATCCATTCTTTCAAAGGAGATGAGATCTATTCTTTCAAAGGAGATGAGATCTATTCTTTCAAAGGAGATGAGATCCATTCTTTCGAAGGAAATTAGATAAATTATTTCAAAAGAGATGAGATAAATTATTTCAAAGGAGATTAGATACATTCTTTCAAAGGAAATTAGATAAATTATTTCAAAGGAGATGAGATCCATTCTTTCCAAATTGACTGTACACAATAACTCATGTAGTTACAACTCCACGATGTCACACAAATATGAAGGGAACGTTTTAGTTCTGGGTCACAGGGGTCAGTGTAAAGACACCAAAGTGTGGTTGTGAGTTATAAGTTTGATTCGCCCATGGGCCACATATTCTGTATGATGTGGCTTCGGACTAAAGTTCTGCTAAATAACCCTAATAATATATGATTGTTATCAAACCAAACATGCCTGTGTCCTCAGACTCATGTTGTCTTGCTTCTGTCCTTTGTTCTTTCTGTTTTGTCCCTTTTTGTCCCTCCAGCCTTCCTCTACCAGGAGTACCGGGACACATCCAAGCAGCAGGAGATCGAGCAGCGACGGCAGCAGGATGGGTTGACCTTGGGGGTCAGCGCGGGGTTAGGGGTGACATCCCCACCGGCCCTGCAGCTGCAGCTGAGGAACAACTCTCGCTCTCTGAGTCTGTGGCAGAACCTGGAGGTCGTGCAGCAGAGTGGCCTGCTCACCCAGCTATCGCAGAGAGAGGTCATCATACAAGAGGTGAGAGGTCAAAGGTCATACAGTAGAAGGAAGGGCAGAGAGAGAGAGAGGTCAAAGGTTATACTGGAGGGTGAAAAGTCAGAGAGGTCTTACTGGATGGTGAATGGGAAGTGAGAGCCTTACATGACCTGTGTCCTCTCTCTCTTCTCTAGGCCATGTTTGAGCTGGTGACCTCAGAGGCATCCTACTACAAGAGTCTGGAGGTGCTGGAGACCCACTTCCTGAAGAACCCTGTGCTGGTCAACACACTCAGCCAATCAGACATGCACTTCCTGTTCTCCAACATCAAGGAGGTGATGAAGGCCAGCGAGAGGTAAGAGAAGCGTGTGTGTGTGACTAATCAGCCCCTCATTCTCTCTGCAACGTGTGATTACTGACCCCACTAAACTGCTGTTAAGCTTTCTGAAAGTAAAAGGTTAACAAGTCCTTATTAATCTTTCATTTCTTATCATACTGTAATAGTTGTATAGTGACCTTTATTCACCTGTCCCCTGCTAGTGATGTCATACTATACATCCTTCCTTAGGTTCCTGATGGACCTGGAGAACCGTATCGAACAGTCCCTCCAGATCTCAGAGGTGTGTGACATCGTCCACCACCACGCCGTCAAGCACTTTCACGTCTTTATCACCTATGTCATCAACCAGGTGTACCAGGAGAAGAACTACCGACGCATTCTGTGGGTACCCCTCCAACTAATGTCTATAGTAGTAGGATATGTGGTTTAACATCTCTGTTGGTACCCCTCCAACTAATGTCTACAGTAGTAGGATATGTGGTGTAACCTCTCTGTGCAGTAGGACAATATGGATGGTGTTGTGGTTGGTATGGTATGACTTTCTGCACAATGGAAAGTCATGTGGTGGTTTGAACATGCCTGTGTTTTGTGTTGGCTGTCTTTGGGGTGGTTTGAACATGCCTGTGTTTTGTGTTGGCTGTCTTTGTGGTGGTTTGAACATGCCTGTGTTTTGTCCAGCCAGGGAAACCAGTCATTCCGCGAGGCCATGGCTCAGCTGGAGAACCAGCCGCGTGTCCGAGGCCTCTCCTTCACCTCCTTCCTCATCCTCCCCTTCCAGAGGATCACAAGACTCAAAATGTTGGTCCAGGTAAGTGGAGCAAGAGAGTGGGCTGAAACAAGATGGGGAAGCATGGCGTTGCTGAAAAGCGAATAATGGTTGTGATAATGCTTTACTGTGTGCTAACATATTGCAGTATCAGTATTCAGTATTTTTTTTTTTTGTGTTGAGCTTTTGATGCTGTGTTTGCTTGCAGAACATTCTGAAGAAGGCAGAGGAGAATTCTGAGAGGGAGGCCAATGCCATCAAGGCTCACCAGCAGCTGGAGCAGGTACGGTAGGGAGGGGTGCTGACTTTTCTTGGGTCCATTACTGACGCAGGTACAGTAACAGTACCAAACCAGTTTACAGTACTAAACTAGTTTACAGTATCAAAACAGTTTACAGTACTAAACCAGTTTACAGTACCAAACCAGTTTACAGTACTAAACCAGTTTATAGTACTAAACCAGTTTACAGTATCAAACCAGTTTACAGTATTAAACCAGTTTACAGTACCAAACCAGTTTACAGTACCAAACCAGTTTACAGTACTAAACTAGTTTACAGTATCAAACCAGTTTACAGTACTAAACCAGTTTACAGTACCAAACCAGTTTACAGTACTAAACCAGTTTATAGTACTAAACCAGTTTACAGTATCAAACCAGTTTACAGTATTAAACCAGTTTACAGTACTAAACCAGTTTACAGTACTAAACCAGTTTACAGTACCAAACCAGTTTACAGTACTAAACCAGTCTGGGCGAGATGACAGGGTGCTGGATTTGGTTCAGTACTGGCCTGGGGCGTGTTAGAGGAAGTAGTGCGGGTGGTGATTATGGCATGTCATGGTGTTGAGTGTTGCATCAAAAACAATCATCGCCATCATCATGTTGGGAAGACTTAGTGTTGCCACAACTCTCTGTGTATTGAATTATGATTGTCATGATGAGGTTAATTGTCGTCGCCACAAACAAAGGAATGTAGTTTTAATTGGAGCATCAAGTATAGCCTCTACATAAACATTTAGTTTGCTCTCTGAAACAGGTTTAGCAGCCATTCCTTTGGACTCACAATTTGCATATATTCTTTGCCTCCCAGTAATGTTTGTTAAAGAGATTCTCCGGTACTTTTATATAATTTTTTGCCAGTAGTTCTGAAAGTGGAGCTCATGAGCCACTCGACTTCGTCTCGGGCCTAACAACACCCGTGCCAATATATCCTCCAAACACCGGCTTCTTTGGCATTATTGCTTGATTATACCATGGCATTGTTGAATACTCCTTTCTGATTGGCTTGAAGGTCATTCTAGAGTGTGCATTATTTCCCTATAACGCATGGTATATTTGCACGGTATAATTCAATGGCTATAGTTCATTTTTACATGTTTTGTTTGAGCTGCTTTTGAATAGCAAGCTAAGACTGATGGTTTGGTTAGCTAAACTAGCAAGTCTGTTTGTTTGGTTACCACGGCAACTACTGTAGCTATCTAGTAAACTTGCTAGCTACTTCAGTGGATGTTGAACACATTTTTTGTGGCAAATGAACACATTTCTACTGGCAAATGTGCTAAATTATAGCCATGGTATAAAAGGGATAATCAATGAGGCGTTATGCGTTCTCTGGAAAAGAATGCAGATCTGTGGAATGTCAGTTCCACTCCGCTAGCGCATCGTGGAACACACCTTTTACGTCGTTGATTATCCCTTACATAAACTACACATTGACACATCCAGCCCAAAGCGGGAGGTTTAAAAAATACTTACTAGTCGCCAAAGTTCCGGAGCATGTCTTTAACTGCCTATATACAATTCCAAGGGAGTGTTGGGATGTGTTCCTTATATAATGGTTTGTTTGTGCGCATGTCAGATTGTGAAGGAGTGCAACGAGGGTGTGAGGAAGATGAGTCGTACAGAGGAACTCATCAGCATTGAGAAAACACTGGAGTTCAAGTCTAAGGTACCTGCAGCCGCCAGTCATGTGACAACATGTCTATATTCTGTATAGTCAAACAGTGACACTGCCAGACTGGCACAAACAGACTTGATCAAAGGTTATCTATCTCAGTTAGGGTCATTGCCTGTTTGAATCCTTTAAGGAGATCGATAGACTGAAATGTTGGCATTTCAACAACAACAACAAATCTGATGTAAATAAAGACATCTCCATGATCTATAATAACCCTGAGTTGAACTCTGACCTTGTGACCTGTGACCCTCTCCCTCCAGTCGGTGCCGGTGATCTCCCACTCCCGCTGGCTGCTGAAGAAGGGTGAGGTGCAGCAGATGGCCGGGCCCAAGAGCACTAGGACCATGCGGAGCAAGAAGCTCCACCACCCTGTCTACCTGTTCCTCTTCAACAACCTGCTGCTCATCACCAAGCGCAGCTCCAGGTCAGCACATGACATCATCACACAGAGACAGCTAGTGGTCATTGGGGGTCCCAATGATGTGTACACCCACTTTCAGTTTGGGACTTTCTATTGCTCCCCCTCACAACACATTATTTTGTATACAGGCAGTTTTGAAGTCTACTACCTGCCAAACTGCCCTTTGCTCACAGGAGGCTTTGTGAATGTGTGTGTCTGTGTGTGCGTGTCTCCGTCAGTGGTGAGAAGTTCCAGGTGCTGGACTCGTGCACGCGGGCCATGCTGAGGACTGAGGACCTGGAAGACCATGGTCAGATGCTGGCCAACGTGTTCAACCTGAAACTCCTGGAGAACCAGGAGGAGAGGCCTGTCAACTACATGCTCAAGACCTCCAGCATGTGAGTGACTACAACTAACAGTATTATATATGAGCCTCAAGCCCCCTCGGCACCTAGAGTACTCTGTACACTACTTCTCTGTATGTCATTGATCCGTTATAAACAATCTCCCATGTGTGCTTGTGTGCTGCTGCCAGGAGTGATAAGCTGCGCTGGATCTGTGCTCTCACGCCAAACCGCCGCACGCGATTCATGTCTACCATCGCCCACCGACCAGGTGAGACGTACACAAAGATGACACACACCGACTCAGAGATGACATCCACTACTCACAGCTGAACTCTTAGGTACCAAATAACAGGTGGTATATACAGTATGTTATTAATGTGCCACTGTGTGTGTGTGTGTGTGTGTGTGTGTGTGTGTGTGTGTGTGTGTGTGTGTGTGTGTGTGTGTGTGTGTGTGTGTTTGCGTGTGTGTGTGTGTGTGGTCAGCCTTTCCCCAGGTCCAGTGTATTCAGTCATACTCGTCTCAGGAGCCAGATGAGCTGTCTATTGAGATGGCTGACGTGCTGAACATCCTGGAGACGACAGACGATGGTGAGACCAGACAACATATCTCCTGGGAGATCTTATTACTAGCTCTACTGTAGATTTACCAGGCTGCCTGTTATTTAATATCTCTCCCTTTACTCCCTCTCTTTCTTTATCTACACTCCTCTTCCACTCTTCCCTCTCTTTCTCTCTCTCCCCTCCCCTCTCGCTCTCACTCTCTTTCTCCCCTCTATCACCCCCTCAGGCTGGATGATGGGTGAGATGCTCCATGATGGAGAGAGGGGCTGGTTTCCCTGTCGGGTGGTAGAAGAGATCCAAAACCAGGAAGTGCGGGCCCAGAACCTCAGGGAGTCAGAGGATCCACCTGGCCCAGGGAGGGGGCGCTTCCTCAGGGGCCAGGCTGGGCTCCAGGGGGGGCAGACGCAACCCCAAAACACCCAAAGTCTCACATTTCTTCAGTACCTGGACTGACCAGTTAGAGGAGGAGCAGTGAAGCACATGATATTCCACCCTGAAAGTGATTGGTTGGAACCCCCTGGCAGCAACCTTTACTGGACCACATGGATCAAATGACAGAGATCATGGGATTTGAGCATGGGATTGCAATGGAGGAAAGTGACATTATGCAATGACATTATTTCCAGTTAACTGTTTCCCTTTCTCAGGTGGTTTTGGTGTGCCAGGGTTTAGGGTCCCAGGCTGCAGGGTTTAGGGTCCCAGGCTCCAGGGTTTAGGGTCCCAGGCTCCAGGCTCCAGGGTTTAGGGTTCCAGGCTCCAGGGTTTAGGGTCCCAGACTCCAGGGTTTAGGGTTTAGGGTCCCAGGCTCCAGGGTTTAGGGTTTAGGGTCCCAGGCTCCAGGGTTTAGGGTCCCAGGCTCCAGGCTCCAGGGTTTAGGGTCCCAGGCTCCAGGGTTTAGGTTCCCAGACTCCAGGTTCCAGGGTTTAGGGTCCCAGGCTCCAGGTTCCAGGGTTTAGGGTCCCAGGCTCCAGGGTTTAGGTTCCCAGGCTCCAGTGTTTAAGGTCCCAGGCTCCAGGGTTTAGGGTCCCAGGCTCTCCCGATGTGTTCTACGATCAGAGCGCTTCTTCCATAACTCCAACACACTGCATGTCTTACAATACCTCCAGTGGAATTGTCACGATCGTTGTAAGAGGCAGACCAAGGCGCAGCGGGATAGGCGTACATCTTTTAATGAGTACTTGACACCATAACAAAACAACAAAACGATACGTGAAGTCTAAAGGTTCACCAACACAAACCTATACAGAACAAGATCCCACAAATAACTAGTGCCAACAGGCTGCCTAAGTATGGTTCCCAATCAGAGACAACGAGAATCAGCTGCCTCTGATTGGGAACCACCCTGGCCAACATAGAAAACACGAACTAGAACACAACATAGAAAATCACACATAGAAAATCCACACCCTGGCTCAACATATAAGAGTCCCCAGAGCCAGGGCGTGACAGTACCGCCCCCCCCCCAAAGGCGCGGACTGTGACCGCGCCAACCAAACCCAACAGGGGAAGGGCCGGGTGGGCATTCCGCCTCGGAGGCGGATCCGGCTCCGGGCGTGACCACCACTCTCTCGCTACCCCCCCGTAGCGCCCCTGGTCTGGTCTGGCCCTGCTGGCCGGAGCTGGACTGGACACCGGTGGAGCGGATTGCTCAGGCTCCGGTGTGGAGCAGGCACAGGCTGTGCCGGACTGACGACGCGCACCACTGGCTTGGTGCGGGGAGCAGGAACAGGCCGGACCGGGCTGGCGACGCGCACCACTGGCTTGGTGCGGGGAGCAGGAACGGGCCGGACCGGGCTGACGACGCGCACCATTGGCTTGGTGCGGGGAGCAGGAACAGGCCGGACCGGGCTGGCGACGCGCACCACTGGCTTGGTGCGGGGAGCAGGAACAGGCCGGATCAGGCTGGCGACGGGCACCACAGGCTTGGTGCGAGGGACAGGAACAGGCCGGACCGTACTGGGAACACACACCACTGGCCTTGTGCGGGGATCAGGAACGGGCCGGACCGGACTGGTAACACACCCCAGTACCTCTCGCCGTGCCTCTACACTCTCCTTCCCCCTCATGACCAATGGCCCCCGTAACCTGGTGGCCTCCTCTCCTAGTCCGCAAACTCGCCCTGTAGCTCCCTCCAGCAGCCCCGTCGTCCATGCCGTGTGCCCCCCCAAAAAAAATTACTTGGGGTTGCCTCTCGCCTGTCCGACGACGGCCCGGTTGGCGCCGCTTCTCCTCTCCTGCCTGGGCATCCTCCCTCATCGCCCTCCGGTAGCGGACGGCCTCCTCCTCTGTGATTCTCCCCCAACCAAGGAGGACATCTACCAGAGTAACCTCCTGTTCCATACCGGCGTTTGCTCCTGAACACGCTGCTTGGTCCTATTTTGGTGGGATCTTCTGTCACGATCGTTATAGGAACCGGACCAAGGCGCAGCGTGATAGGCGTACATCTTTTAATGAGTACTTTACACAATAACAAAACAACAAAACGATACGTGAAGTCTAAAGGTTCACCAACACAAACCTATACAGAACAAGATCCCACAATTAACTAGTGCCAACAGGCTGCCTAAGTATTGTTCCCATTCAGAGACAACGAGAATCAGCTGCCTCTGATTGGGAACCACCCTGGCCAACATAGAAAACACGAACTAGAACAAAAACATAGAAACTACAACATAGACACTACACACCCTGGCTCAACTTTTAAGAGTCCCCAGAGCCAGGGCGTGACAGGAATGATTCAGCACTAACAGTCTAACTGTAAAACAAGGCTCAGGTGGAACAGGAGCTATGCATGTGATGGGAGAAGAAACATAAACTGTTTTCAAGGGGATGGTAGCATGTGAATGTATCGTAACCTTGCCTCAACTGCATGGGTGTATTTTGTTCTTTAATTTTTTTAAGTGCTTCTTTGCTAGAGATTTAAGTCTCCCAGAACAATGGCTTGACCATCCACCCTTTTGTAAAGAGCAACTCCTCTATTGAAACCATACAAGAAGCAAGTTTTAAAAACTGCCCACTTGCATTGAATGGAAATTAGCCGTGAATGTTTCATGATTCTGTCCAGTAAATAGAACAATCACATGACAGAGTGCTCAGTATTGGGCTGGAGGTAATTGACTGGAGAAGACGAGCACTACAGAATCAGTGGACATGTGTTCTGGGGGTCAGTTCCCTTGCCAATACTGATACGCCACTTACACATGCACGCTGACATACGTACACACACACACACACACAGTGGGGAAATCCTGCACAACTTGTCCAACGCCAAAAACCCTCCACAGACCCCTGGTCCTGAAGCATCTGCACAGAATGTGCCAGCACAACGACAGCACTGGAATGGCATGCGAGTGACAAAACATTTGTGTTTCTTTGTGAGTATCATGAGTGTGTGTATATTGTAAGCCTTGAATGTTCAATATGTAAGTAAATAATTACTGAATAATTGTGTAATTTCATTATGTAAGAAATACTTTTTTGCTAATAAAAACTACATCTGAAATTTAAATTGACATGATTTGTTTATTCTGTTGATAACTGGTTTGACTGGTATTTAGCCCACATGTTGTACACTGATTAAGGTTTATCGCTGAATGAATTCCTGGTAATGTGGAGATGTGATTTAACCTGCATAAAGGTTATCAGGTGGTGAATCAGAACCTTGTCTTGCTGACACAATATTCATGTTTACAAAACATTAGACAAACATTAGACCATCTTTTAACATAGTACGTGAACAATTGAGCATTACTATTTATATAACAGGGTGGCAGGTAGCCTATCGCAGTCAGTCAAACCCGGTCCGTGGACCGGCGCCGGTCCGTGGAGGAATGCTTGCTGATCCGCAGCATATTTGTCTTGTATAAATAGGCCTACTTGAGGTAGGCCTACTTGCGCAATGCGCTGAACTACATATGCTACATGCATGCTGCAGTACAGGTTTAAGATGGGATATATTTTGAACCTAGGCTGCATGAAACAAAATTGTGTTGCCATGACGAAGTATAGCTACACTAAACACACACACTAGTATACATTGGCGACCTGTCATATATATTTTTAGGCTGTTTTGCATGTTATTTTGACATTAATATGTATCACATATCAGTTTGTAAACACTGTAAAATAAAATAAAATAAAATCGTTGAGTTAATAAAGCCGCATACAAACATGGTCTCTTTTTTGCTTTCTTGAGTAAGGCAGCTCCAAAATGCAGGTGTTTCAGCCTAATTTAGTGCTTTCTGTGGTGGAGGGGCAGCCAGCAGAAAATACAGAGCGTAGTGGTTGGTAATCTTCTCTAGTTGCGCCGTGATTGGCTCAGTGTTCTGTCACTCATGGGGACACTACGTCACCGCAAAATCTACAGGGAGCGCTAGAAAGTTCAAGCTCCCTTGGGTGCTGCCATAGATGTACATTAGAAGTGCCCATCCAAGAAGACTCAAGGTCATTGGCCACAGATAAAACGATGTCAAATCACGTTATATCTACCGTAGGTTTGATTGGACTGATCATGTCAACATCATACATTCAAAGTCTTAGCTAGCAAGCTAGACAAGCAGTCATCATCATGAATCACGTCGACAATCTACTGGCAAATCCTTTTCAATCCTTGTCATATGAAGAGAAATTATAGAGAAAACATATCGGTGCTCATCGGCCATTGGACATAGACATTACACAACATGTTGGAAGTCGCAAATTCAACAATGAGTGGTTTGGAAGGAATCAGTGGCTAACTGCAAGCATTGCAAAGCAATTAGTATATTGCTTCCCCTGCCTGCTATTCGGTGGAGAGGGTGTTTTGGTCCAAGTCTGGGTTTAAGGGTCTCTTTTCCAAACTTAAAAGGATAAACATTCATGCAACACCATGGGCCAGAAAAGGTTGAATACATACCCCATGTTGTCAAGTCAACATGATGAAAACAACTGGAAACTGAGAACTAGGAAATCTCAGACTTCAGTTAGTTCAAGAAAACTGGGAACTTGGGGAAAATGAGCTCCGACTAGGAAAATACTTTTTGAACAGTCATCCAACTGGGAATTCCAAGTCGGGAACTCTGGCCTCTTTCTAGGGCTCCGACCTGAAGATCACTGACGTCATGATTCGACCTGCTTTTTTCCAGAGTTCCCAGTTGTCTTGAAAGCACCATAAATCCTAAGAATGCCAGACTTTGATGATAAAGTTCCATGACAAGATTTGCCCATAAGAAGGACCGCTGCACCACCTTCCTGTTCAAGGGAGCACAGCACAACGGTGAGTCCAAAAATATATTGTATGCTGCTGCATAAATGATGTAATATGCCAGGGAGATATGTATACCTTAGCTAAGAAAGTAATACTAAGTGTATGTTGTGTAGTAAGCTGTTAGCAGCCCATGTGCCTCACCCTAATAATTTGGTCCCTTTCCCACTCATAACTTAGCCTACTGTTCTGACTTGGTGGTGCACATGTAGCCTATAGCCTGTTTTAGAGAATTGTCATCATCGAATATTGTAATATCAGCTTTTATGCCCCTTTTATTTATCGTATGGTTCTGACTTGGTGTACAGGGAGAATACTGTAAGATGGCCCATGTTCTGAATTCTGTCACTGTAGATTTCAAAAGTGCTGAACAAATAGTTATATTGACTTTGTCCATCTTAGCTCGCTCATTAATGTCTTAATCAAAATTACAGATTGCCTCTTCTCTGCTCATCGTTCCCTTATGCCATAGTTTGTACATTTCAATTGTCAGTAGAAACCACATTTGTTTAAGCAAGTCAGCCATATCAGCTATGTTTTTTTTAAAGGCAGTAAATTAGGCTGAATTAACTGTTTTGCTGCCAGACAAGGCTCCGCTGATAGCCAGGTGTAGCGGTGGTAAGGACTCACTCTATGGTCCTCTGTAGCTCAATTGGTAGAGCATGGCGCTTGCAACACCAGGGTAGTGGGTTCGATCCCCGGGACCACCCATATGTAAAAATGTATGCGCACATGACTGTAAGTTGCTTTGGATAAAAGCGTCTGCTAAATGGCATATTATATTATTATTATGGTGCTGAAAAGAAAGCTCTGCTGTTGGGACAGCTTTATGTAGGCCCTAACAGTTTGTGGGCACCGTTTGTCACCATTATAGTGCAATGAATGTATTGTTTAGTGTTGTGTTGTGTAGTGTAGTGGCTTTGCTGGCATGCATCTAAAATGTTTTTGAGTTTGCCCCACCAAGGTTTACGTGCTAAAATCACCACTGCTAGTGTAGCCCTGCTGCGTATTCTACATGCGTGCGCTCTCTCTCTCCCGGGATTTGTTTCAAATGACAGCTGCCCACCAAAACCGGTCTGTCAGTCTTGCCTCAGCAACTATGCTATGAAGCCATCGAAAATGCGCAAACATTTAGAAACAAAGCAAAACCATCTCAAGTATAAACCGTACGAAAAAGAGATGAGATGACCGACCAAACAGAAATGCTGCACAATAATTTCACAGACAACTACATTTTACTGAAGGCTTCATACTCTCTCATAACATTTCCAAATGCCAGGCTCCTTTCACTATAGTTGAAAAAGTGGTCATGCCCCCAGTCGTGGATGCTTGCTGATAAGTTTTAGTCCCAACTGCTGCTACAAAGGTCAGTGAAATCCCACTTTAAAATAACACTGTCACGCGTAGAATCCAGGATATGGCAGATGATATTGAACCACAGGTTTTAGACAGAGCCCGCGCATCAAATTGGTTTGCAATCCAATTAGATGAGACGACTGACATTTTCAAATGCCCCGCTTCTTTAATATATTTGCTACACATACAGTGCATTCGGAAAGTATTCAGACCCCTTCCCTTTCTCCACATTTTGTTATGTTACAGCCTTATTCTAAAATTGATTAAATAAATAAAAATCCTCATCAATCTACACACAATACCCCATAATCACATAGTGAAAACAGGTTTTTTGATTTGCTTGCCAATTTATATAACCTAAAAACAGAAATACCTTATTTATATAAGTATTCAGACCCTTTGCTGAGACTCGAAATTGAGCTCAGGTGCATCCTGTTTCCATTGATCATCCTTGAGATGTTTCTACAACTTGATTGGAGTCCTCCTGTGGTAAATTCAATTGATTGGACATGATTTGGAAAGGCACAAACCTGTCTATATAAGGTCCCACAGTTGACAGTGCATGTCTGAGCAAAAACCAAGCCATGAGGTTGAAGGATTTGGCCGTTGTGCTCCGAGACAGGATTATGTGGAGGCACAGATCTGGAGAAGGGTACCAAAAAATGTCTGCAGCATTGAAGGTCCCCAAGAACACGGTGGCCTCCATCATTCTTAAATGGAAAAAGTTTTGAGCCACCAAGACTCTTCTTAGAGCTGGCCGCCCGGCCAAACTGAGCAATCGGGGGAGAAGGGCCTTGGTCAGGGAGGTGACCAAGAACCCGATTGTCACTCTGACAGAGCTCCAGAGTTCCTCTGTGGAGATGGGAGAACCTTCCAGAAGGACTGCCAGAATCTCTGCAGCACTCCATCAATCAGGCCTTTATGGTAGAGTGGCCGGACGGAAGCCACTCCTCAGTAAAAGGCACATGACAGCCCACTTGGAGTTTGCCAAAAGGCACCTAAAGGACTCTCAGACCATGAGAAACAAGATTTTCTGGTCTGATGAAAGCAAGATTGAACTCTTTGGCCTGAATGCCAAGCGTCAAGTCTGGAGGAAACCTGGCACCATCCCTACGGTGAAGTATGGTGGTGGTAGCATCATGCTGTGGGGATGTTTTTCAGCAGCAGGGACTGGAAGACTGGTCAGGATCGAGGGAAAGATGAACGGAGCAAAGTACAGAGAGATCCTTGATGGAAACCTGCTCCAGAGTGCTCAGGACCTTAGACTGGGGCCCGGACTTGAACTCGATCGAACATCTCTGGAGAGACCTGAAAATAGCTGTGCAGCGACGCTCCCAATCCAACCTGACAGAGCTTGAGAGGATCTGCAGAGAAGAATGGGAGAAACTCCCCAAATACAGGTGTGCCAAGCTTGTAGTATCTTACCCAAGAGATGTGAGACTGTAATCGCTGCCAAAGGTGCTTCAACAAAGTACTGAGTAAAGGGTCTGAATACTTATGTGATATTTCAGTTTTTCATCTTGTACTATTCTATTTTTTTAATAATGTATATATCGATATAATAAAATATTGTTATTTGTTTATAAAGATTCAGTTGTTACATTGTTTTTATTGACAACACAGGTAATGTGATTGTGTATGATGACTCAATTATATTGTTTTGTCATTTATAGACAGACAGACCCTGAAGACAGCCCATACAGACAGACCCTGAAGACAGCCCATGAAGAAAGCATAGAGAGACAGACAGCCGATGAGTACAAGAGACAGACAGACAGACAGACAGCCCTTGAATACAGCCCATGAAGAAAGCATAGAGAAACAGACAGCCGATGAGTACGACAGACAGACAGACAGACAGACAGACAGACAGACAGACCTTTGAATACAGCCCATGATGAAAGCGCAGAGAGAGACACTGCCCATAAGTACAACACAGACAGACAGACAGACAGACAGACAGACAGACAGACAGACAGACAGACAGACAGACTGACAGACTGACTGACAGACTGACAGGCAGACTGATTGACAGAGAAACCATGAAGGAAGCCAAGTAAATACATAATTCATTAATTTAGTGTAAAGTAAAAATAAATTAAATATAATTTGTCTTTTTATTATGAAAAAGCAGTTGTCAATAATTTTTTACCAAAGCGTTACCCAGAAGAAGAACGCCATTCCTTGCTGGTCCCAGGCACAACATGTTTTGAGAAAGGCTGGCCTAGCGGTTAGAGAGTTGGGCCAGTAATCGAAAAATCTGTCGACGCTCCCCTGAGCAAGGCACTTAACCGAAACACATTTCATTGCACCTATCTGGTGTATGTGACAGTAAAACATATTGTATATTATACTGTAAGCTTTGAGAGATAAAGACTTGTAATTCAATGGGGATTTACCTATATTTATGTTTAACAAACATTAGACCTTTTAACATACTATCTGAACAATTGAGCATTACTTTCAATATATGCTATCTACTGATAATGTTGATGAAACACTACTTCCCCTGCTGTCCAGATAATGTAAATGCATCTGATTAGTAGATTACCAACCATAGGCTCTACTACTGCATATAGTAGGCCTCCCCTACACATTAGAATGAACAGATGTTTAGATTAGATGCCATGACTCACATCATCTACAGTTAGAGGTTCTAGTTTTGTCCAAATTGAGGCCAACCGTATCACCCCATGTTGTGTGCAGCAACCACTGTGGTGGTAAAACCGAACTATGGACAATTTTACTCCACTGATTACAGGAGCCACATCAGCCAGCCGACCACTGTGAATAAAAGCAATCAGAGTGCATTCATATCAAGTCCATAATCATACACTGTGCACTGTACTGAGAAAGTGGATAGAAGAGATACAATGTGCACTATCCCTCAACCATTGCAGTGAGTGCTCTAGTATTATCCACGGACCTGCACTGATACCAGAGAAGCCATTTGCTTTCTATCTTAGCCACTGTTTAAAATAGCCCCTCGCTCACTCACTGATCTCACAACAGCTAACAGTGTTTACTGTTTGTATTTGTGTCTGTGGAAGCATAGCAGAGTGCATAGAGTGCATGTGTGGGAGTGTGTGTTTTAATAGAGAGCTACAGCGGTTCCTTTGAGAGTGTTGACTGAAGGTTATGTGAACGTTGACTGAAGTTTGTGTGAATGTTGTCTGAAGGTTGTGTAAACATTATCTGAAGGTTGTCTAAACATTGTCTGAAAGTCGTGTAAATGTTTTCTGAAGGTTGTTTGAACGTTGTCTGAAGTTTGTGTGACGGTTAGAGCTGGTGGAGTGTCAGGATCTCTTCAGAGTGGACCTCTTTAAAAGGCTTCTGCAGGACCCTGAAAAGGTGATATGGAGTCTGTGGGAAATTATGAGGTATATAGCATATTACCTGGTACCTCCCTGCGTACCACAACGTGCCTAGTGGTGCCTGTTTTAATGAATCCCAAAGAAAAAAATGGTACTTTACAGTAGAAATTTCGTTATCGTATTAAACATACAGTGCTACCAAATAATATTTACATTTTTGTCATTTAGCAGACGCTCTTATCCAGAGCGACTTACAGTATGCAATTAGGATTAAGTGCCTTGCTCAAGGGCACATCAACAGATTGTTTACCTAGTCGGCTCGGTGATTCAAACCAGCAACCTTTCAGCCTAACGCTCTTGACTGCTATCTAAGGTTCTGAGTCTTTCCTCTGAAGTTCTAGAATCAGAGTTCTGAGGTAGCTCTGTTTCCAGGTTGGAGCAGCGGCTGGAGGCGATCAGTGGTCGTTTTTGGGAGCTGGATGAGGCAGCGAGGGTCCTGACAGAGGCTGGAGTGCCACAGGCAGGCTCTGGCCAAACAAAAACAACAGAAGCAGGTCTGGACATCTCTATTAGAGGACTGGTGAGACAGCCATCAAACAACACACTATGAAGACTATCACAGACCACTATCTTCATCATCATCGTCATCATCATTATCGTCATCATCTTTATTAATTCAAACCACTATGAATGTAGTGAATTTTGGATCTGGTATTTTGTTTATTTCATCTCTGCTGTAGGCTACATATTTGCCTCTCGGCTAAGGTGGTCATTATACATGATAATTGGTTAAATAAATGTGCTGAGGAGTATTTCTGTCTGTAATAAAGCCCTTTTGTGGGGAAAAACCCATTCTGATTGGCTGGGCCTGGCTCCCCAGTGGGTGGGCCTGGCTGCCAAGTGGGTATGGCCTATGCCCTCCAAGGCCCACCCATGGCTGCACCCCTGCCCAGTCATGTGAAATCCATAGATTAGGGCCTAATGAATTTATTTCAAATGACTGATTTCCTTATATGAACTGTAACTCAGTAAAATCTTTGAAATTGTTGCATGTTGCCTTTATATTTTTGTTCAGTATAGCTTACCGTGATTGGACTAAATTATTTTAGGATTATTTTATTTGTCACTGTATTAGACTAAGCATAGGTGATTTGATGATGTTGAAATGTTGAAGTTGAAATGGTGCGGTAACTCTCCTGTGTTCTAAAGCAATAGTTGTTTAGTAGTCCTAAAATGTCGGAAACATTAACTTGATTGACCATGCTGTAATAACTCCACCTGACAGATTGTCACGGTCGTTGACGAACGAGAAGGACCAAGGCCAAGCGTGATATGCATTCATGTTTATTTAACGAATAAACACACAACCAAAACAACAAACGAAAGTCCAAGGTAGCACACAAACTACATACCTTACACGGAACAAGATCCCACAACAAACAGGTGCCAAAAGGCTGCCTAAGTATGGTCCTCAATCAGAGACAACGAGCAACAGCTGCCTCTGATTGGGAACCACACAGGCCAACATAGATCTATACATACTAGATCTAACCATAGACAATAAACATAGCACAACACAACACAGAAAATACACACCCTGACTCAACAAATACGAGTCCTAGAGTCAGGGCGTGACAGTACCCCCCCCCCCCCCCCCCCAAAGGTGCGGACTCCGACCGCGCCACATAAACATAACAGGATAGGGGCCGGGTGGGCATTCCACCTCGGAGGCGGATCCGGCTCCGGGCGTGACCACCACTTACTCTCCACCTCCCTGTTGCGCCCCTGGTCTGGTCTGGACCTCGGCGCGCTGCTTCCCCTCTCCTTCCTCCCACGACGTACCAAGCCCTGTCTGGACCCTGGTGTGGGAGACCCCGAACCTGGAGAGGGGCTGACGTCTGGGTCTGGACTGGAACCGCTGACTGGAGCTGGACCCGACGACGGTGGATCGAACTGCTCTGGCTCCGGAGTGGAGCCGCTGACCGGAGCTGGATCAGGCACCGGTGGAGCGGATTGCTCTGGCTCCGGAGTGGAGCAGCTGACCGGAGCTGGACCGGACCCCGGTGGAACGGATTGCTCTGGCTCCGGAGTGGAGCCGCTGACCGGAGCTGGACTGGACCCCGGTGGAGCGGATTGCTCTGGCTCCGGAGTGGAGCAGCTGACCGGTGCCGGACCAGGCACCGGTGCACCAGACACGGGCCGTGCCGGACTGGACACACGCACCACTGGCTTTGTGCGGGGAGCAGAAACGGGCCGGACCGGGCTGACGACACGCACCACTGGCTTGGTGCGGGGGACAGGAACAGGCCGGACCGGGCTGGCGACGCGCACCACTGGTTTGGTGCGAGGGGCAGGAACAGGCCGGGCCGGGCTGGCGACGCGCACCACTGGCTTGGTGCGAGGGGCAGGAACAGGCCGGGCCGGGCTGGCGATGCGCACCACTGGCTTGGTGCGGGGGACAGGAACAGGCCGGACCGGGCTGGCGACGGGCACCACTGGTTTGGTGCGAGGGGCAGGAACAGGCCGGGCCGGGCTGGCGACGCGCACCACTGGCTTGGTGCGAGGGACAGGAACAGGCCGGGCCGGGCTGGCGACGCGCACCACTGGCTTGGTGCGAGGGTCAGGAACAGGCCGGGCCGGGCTGGCGACGCGCACCACTGGTTTGGTGCGAGGGGCAGGAACAGGCCGGCCGGGCTGGCGACGCGCACCACTGGTTTGGTGCAAGGAACAGGCCGGGCCGGCCGGGCTGGCGACGCGCACCACTGGTTTGGTGCGAGGGACAGGAACAGGCCGGGCCGGGCTGGCGACGCGCACCACTGGTTTGGTGCGAGGGGCAGGAACAGGCCGGGCCGGGCTGGCGACGCGCACCACTGTCTTGGTGCGAGGGACAGGACCAAATAAATCCTGCTCCCTCTGAACCAATAGCTCCCTTAACCTGGTGGCCTCCTCTCCTAACCTGCAGATCCACCCTTGTCGCTGCCTCCTGCTGCCTCGTCGTCCACACCATGTGCCCCCCCCAAAATGTTCTTGGGGTTATCTCTCGGGTCTCCGTCGTCGGCACTGTTGGCGCCGTTTCTCCTCTCCTACCTGGGCATCCTCATTCATCGCCCTCCGGTAACGGACGGCCTCTTCCTCCGTAATTCTCCCCCAACCGAGGAGGACATCAACTAATGTAACCTCCCGTTGAATTCCCAGCGTTTGCTCCTGAACACGCTGCTTGGTCCTATTTTTGTGGGATCTTCTGTCACGGTCGTTGACGAACGAGAAGGACCAAGGCCAAGCGTGATATGCATTCATGTTTATTTAACGAATAAACACACAACCAAAACAACAAACGAAACGTGAAGTCCAAGGTAGCACACAATCTACATACCTTACACGGAACAAGATCCCACAACAAACAGGTGCCAAAAGGCTGCCTAAGTATTGTCCCCAATCAGAGACAACGAGCAACAGCTGCCTCTGATTGGGAACCACACAGGCCAACATAGATCTATACATACTAGATCTAACCATAGACAATAAACATAGCACAACACGACACAGAAAAACACACCCTGAATCAACAAATACGAGTCCTAGAGTCAGGGCGTGACACAGATGTTGCTCTCCGTTTTTTTGATGAAACAAAGGTGTTGTTTAATTTATTCTGACATTTTGTCCAGGGGTGAAAGTAGATTTAATATCTTACTGGTACGGACACACAAGTGCGCGAACACATTTTTTAAAATACTACAACAATTACAGGGTAGCCTACTCTACTGACATTGACAAACATATCAATAAAAACAATGTTGTCTGATCCATATAACAGGCCTCCGAAAAGGGTCGCCACAAATTGTCATGAGAATTTCTATCTCTAATTAATCAAACTTAATTCTCTGAATAATTCCCAGAGGGTGTAAATTCTCTGGTTTAATCATGAATTAAACAAAGGTCCGCTACCAGCAAGAATGATCTGTATTTTTATTCATGGAGAGCTCTGGCGCCAAAAAACATACATACAGCTTTTATATCCCTTGACACACAAAGGCACTTTGCTCCGCCCACCTTTTCACAGCTTCTCAGTCCCCTTCACCCTGGAATGCTTTCTCAGCAGTTTCTAACTCCTCCCCCTCTGTTAGTGGGTTGACACTACATTATAACTCTTAACACCGTTCATACATTTATACTGTATTTGGGGTGAAATCCTTTAGTCATTATTCTTAAAATACAAATTAATCTAACACAAATACAATATGATGCCCAATAAGATAGCCTACTGTTTGAATTTTGATAACTAAAAGACATGATTGGAATATATTTATTTGCATCTCTTTACAGCAATAGCCATTTGCTTTCCAAACCGTTTTTCCGCGATTGCATTTTTAAATATTGCTATATGCCTGGCTGGGTCTCTCTGCTTTTCACTGACAGTAACAACTCAACAATCATATATTTGGTATTTGCAGCACGCGCTGCGCAAATTGCTGGCTCTTCCGACTGTAGGCTATGTGATTTAAAACAATCCACAGCTTTTTTTATAAGCTAATGATCCTCTGTGCCAAATCATGCTTTCTGGTGTAGTAGCCTATTTTGAATGATTTTATTTATTTCTACATAGACAGGAATAAGCTAATTAGGCTATATAATTTTGGCAATTTAATTCAATTTACTTTAGGGAAAGCTTCCCCTAGCCTTATGGACACGCCACCAATGCCTTTTAATGTGGCATAAACACAACCAGTCATGATGTTTTCATCTGATTGTCAAACAATCATTTAACAAAGGCGCTCCTGTAGGAAAGCCACGCACATTCGTCCACTCACAAAATAATGTCAGCATCCAAACCCCAACAATGCACTGTGCACCCGCAATTTGATGAATGGAAAGGGAAAACTCTAACAAAACACCTACTGTACATGTATTATAATGACATTCTGCTATTGTTATTAGGCCTACACTTGTTGCCTGAATTGATGCATCAACTGTTGTCCACGCGCGCCTCGGTCTCCGCCACTCATCTCTGCCTTGTCGGAAGCGTCTCCGCCACCACAAATGTGTTCTCCTAAAACCACAACGCAATTTGGAGCATATACCACCCGGTTTCCAGGCAATTCGCTAATATTTCATGCAGCTGACATGCAGTAATGTTAAATAAAGGTGTAATAGACTATCTTTTTTTGGGGCATGTTGTAATAATTGTGATATGCTGACATTTTACCGGTATGGCATACCCCCACTATGTATTTTGCCGGTAAGCTGTACTGGACCATACCGCCTTACACTAACAATTAGGGGTTCAACCAGGGTTCTTCTAAGATCCTCAAAGTTCTTCGAAGAACCTTAAGGTTCTTGGCACTGAAAATTTCCCCCAAAAGGTTATTCCAAGAACCCCATAGGAGGTTCATCGAGGAACCTTCTTAGTTGGTGAGGGTTCTTGCAGGAACTGCCCAACTGAAACATTGGATTTTAATTTGAAAGGACAGCAGGTGCAGGCACTTAACTGAAAAATGTTAAGGTCTCAATTGAAGGTAAGGTTTGTCCCTTGTGTGTTCTAAATTGATATTGTTTTATGATGATACCATCTATCTTTTCATATTTGTGCAAACAGAACATTTACAAAATTCAATGGATATCAATCAACAAAGAGGTAAGAATATGTAGGCTATAAAAAATATGTTGAAGGCTAGCTGTATTGGGTGCAGATGACTGAACTGCCCTCTTTTGTGTCTGTAGGTATACAGACAAGGAGGCATACAAAGGTATGTCAATTGGTATTGGTATGTTATGCAGATCACACTTACCATCCTCTTCCCTTACCTCTTCATTGAATATCCCATAGGCCTCTACATTATGGACAAGGTATGTGTATGAAAACCATTACCAAAACAGTTTTTTTCATTCACATTTACCACAAAAACCAAGGTATGAATACTGTAATGTGCATGTTTTGTTAATCATCTGTATAATTACTATTTTTTGGATTCACAGACTTCACCCTCCCTACACCTCTGATGAATAAAATAGGAAACCTTTTCGATCACCATGCACTGCAAAATCATTCTGGCTATGGATACGGAGAACATCAACACATTAACATCAACACGCCAGAGGATATATCCATTGGACTTGGGGCTCTGCTGGGATTTTACCTCATATTTTGATTTTTTGATTCTGCTTTGCCACTAAAATCATAATAAACACTGACAACTAAAATATTGCATTATTGTTGTTATTGTTATGAGTATTAGTATTAATAATAGTTCAAAAATTAACCCCAGAAGGTTCTTCGAGGATCCATTAAAAGTTTTTTCAAAGAATTTATAGGGGTTCCCCCACAGTTTCAATGTGAAGAACCCCTGAAGGATACTCGTAGTGTCGAGAAAACGATGCTAATTATGCTGTGAGAACAAGGAGTCCGCTTACACTGTACTTTGATTATAAAGGTTTATTATATCAAAGGATTCCAGCGTAGATTTACAGACATCTGCAGACATCTGGAGAATAACCTGACCCAAACTCTAAATATGTTATTCTCCCCGTCCTTTGTTTTAACCGTGGTATTTATATCCTATGCCCTATGTAACATAATATGGGTGTTTTCCCCCTACAGACCAATCCCAGGACTCCACCTAACAGACTTCCTCTGCTTTAGGGTGCCCCTATAGAACTACTCTCCAGATGCTCCCTTAAGCTGAGGCAACATCCTCTAAGACCATTTGCAACCATTAGCAAAGTCATAAACTGTCCAGATACCACATATTTCCCCCCTTCGAGACTAACTAAGTCTCGAAAACAAAAAGAATAGGATTATGACAAATAAATGTTTTTCTCTTATTGAGTATCTTTAACAATAAACCAAAAACACATTTTTCTATGGAGTGTAAATACATTTCTATGAAATATGAACAAATCTTTATGGAGTGTGAGAGCGAAAAACCTGTCTGGCAGCTTTCTTTCCAAATATCCATCAATCAATCAAGACAGTAAAATTCTCTCACGGCCCCTCTGCCCCAGGCAACCACTTAAGTACTCCAGATCAATTCATACATCTTTATCAATGCATTTTAAACTATGATGCAATTTGAATACACATAAAAGCCTCAGCAAACAAAATACAATCAAATTTGTCCACATTCAGGCTGGTCAACCCATCGGACCCTCCTGTGGATTCTATCTATCCCTGCCTAGACCCAATATCCCTAAGCATCCACAAAATAAACAAAAACATCTGAGATCCCCACATGTACCCAATAACAGCTAATATAATTCTTCAAAAATTAATACAGAAAGAATATGACACAAATTATGTATTACACATGCAAATATGTCTATATATCATTGCAGACACTGGAATGTAGTCCACTACACTTCATCTCCTCAGCAGTGTCGACTTCCAATGCAACGTCGATGATGGAATCTGAACCTTTCCACACCTTCCTTGTTCCACTTCCTCCAGTCCCTTCATATTGTCCCTTCATATTGTCCCTTCATATTGTCCATGTTTGAGTATTTGAATCCCCTCTACACATTCCCCCATATGCTTCTGGAAAAGAAAAGAAAAGACCAAACAGTATCTTTTGCAAAAAACACATTCAAATTAAAACATCAATATCAACTAAAAATTATATATAAAATTATATATAAAATGAAACACATTCCATTTCCCCCCTTTGATTCATCACAAAATACTAAAATCACCATAATATTTAAAAACATGTGAAAAATTCAAAATTGATATCTATCCATCAATACTCCTTTGAGTCTTGACAGAAGGTTAAACCCTCTTATCATTTCATTTGCAAAACCCTTCAAAGTATAGGTAATATTATCTATGTTATCTTCCAAAAATCTTACACCATACCATGGAAAAAGTCCCCACTTCTCTCCTAGACTTATCCTCCAATGGTAGGCTTCCAGACTATTAAACTTCTCTCTTTCAGAATCAGATTTATCTCTTTCCCCTTGCTTCCCCTCTTTTAATTTTAAAAACCTCATATGGAAGCTTCAACTTCAACATGTAACAACATCCTTTCCATCCATAGGGTAAGAATATATTCTTTCTCACCACAAACCCCAGATGTTTCTAAAATTCCCAATAGTCACATTACCATGCAAAACTTCTCTCACCATCAAAGTCCTTCTCTTCTTACTAAATGAAACATCAAAATTTACATTATATTTCTCATTACTAACCTTATGTTCATGCTTACCCCAAAGTCATCATATAATCATCACCATCTGATATTCCCCTAAACATCCCCTTTCCATCGTAAGTTTTATTTCCACAAAAACAGCTTTTAGCCCTCACCTCCAATGCTTCATGATGCGCAGTTAACTGATTTTCTTTCCCATCTAACAAATTCACATAGGTTAATTCATTTAACCAATAACACTTAAATCTAGGCCTAAACAAATGCTTCCTCAACGACATTATTTTATCTCTTAATGATTGTTGCTGATACAACAGCCATAATAAAGCATAAGATTGACACATACTTGATAGAGGTTTAGCTACCTTCTCTAAGATTCAACCCCATGTTCCTAGTGCTGGAATTCTCAACAGACATGGACCCTCAAGATTCCTCACTGATCTTACAGAATGAGGTAACTCCTTGAACCAAAGATTCCTACCTGCCCATCCATCTTTAATTTCCAAAACAGAAGAATCAAATCCATATGCCTTCCATTTTGTTTCTCTCTTCCCTAACGAACAGTATTGATCAGATATATCTTATTGTCTTCCATCAAAATCAAACAACTCATCCTGTACCTCCATGATAGTATTCTCCCTAATCTTTCCTCTAACATTACTCAAAATAAGTTAGCAATCACTCATAACCCTCTTCCACTTCATATCGTTGTACAAAATATACTTCCTTTCACTATTGTACTTCCTTTCACTAGGTGAAACAGCTTCTACTTCTTGTCCTCATAACAACACTTCTTCTCCATAATTATCTCTCCACATGAGAGGAATGTCACCTCTACACATTCCTTCTCTCACATCTACAAGGAAGATGAGCTGTACCACCCATCCTAACCCTAATGACAGTCTTTTCCTCTAAAATTGGTGCTGGAGCGATTGGCTCCCTTTTAATCAAATGTGATACATTTATAGCTTTAATAACTGTCAATGTTGAAAGAGTTGAATTGCTTCTCACTGTTGTTTTAATAGGCTGAAGTGTTGATGTCATTGTTGTTGATTCATCTATTTTCCCTAAAGCTTTGAACTCTTTACTTGTATTTCCATCTATCACCACTAGTGTCACTACATTAACTATCAGTCCCAACTCTAATCCCTCACTTTCAAACTGTGGATTATAAAACATTACATTTATAATCACCTTGATCCCCCTGCTGGGAATTGTACACATAGAGACTACAATCACCCTCAATCTTCATTCTTCTCTTATCATTCAGCAACGCATACTTTCAATGCAACTGCTCCTAACAGATCTAAACTCCTGCCATATCTATCTTCCCACTGAACTCTAAATTTCCCTTCACCACTGTTCTCTCTCTCATACTACTAACATTGAAGCTGAGCTGACTGTCCTAGAGTTCCTTCAATTCTAGTTTTCTTAACTTTTTAGTCTGACTTTTCTCCTAACTTTTCAAAAACCATTTCACTGATTTATCCACAAATTCCTTTCCCTCTAATTTTTTCAAAGACCATTTCACTGATTTATCCACAAATTCCTTTCCCACTAATTTTAGGATATTTGATCGGGAAGTCCCCACCTGCTTATGACTTCTTTACACAAAAACTTGGCAAACGATTGAGCATCTTTTAGCTTAGTTTCACATCTTATTCCCCTCTTGGTGTAGGAATGTAACCAAGAATAACAGTCACCCCTTTTAAACATTACTTTTCAGACAGATTGTCCACCTTCCTATGACATAGTCAATCTATTCAAGCAAATATGATTCCCAAAAACCCTACTCCTTTATAATATTTATCCTAATCTTCCCCCTTGCAACATTAGCTAACCCCTAGCTTCCTAAATCATCAGACCTAATAGGTCTAGAGGCGCTACTATCAACCCCTCATGGTTTCTCCCAAAACAACAATTGATTCCTACTCTAAGGATTTTTTCTCTTGTCTTCAAAACACCTGCTTTTGAAAGTCCTTCAATTCCTGGTTCAATCCCTTGGATTGCTTCATCTTTCAATGGATACTGATTCTTCCAAGGAGGTCTGCCTCCTCGTCGAAGTTCAACTTTCACCTCAATTGGGCTGATTTCACAAATCCAATATCAGTACTATTTTGATATCACAAACATTCTTGAACTTTTTGCAACATCTCCTCTTCCATAGATTCTCAATCCATCTTCACACTGCAAATAGATTCATTTGTCATCCGTACAGCTTATGACTCTCCTTGTCCTTGAGCCAAAATCATCATTTTCAGAAATCGCTGATCTTCACTCCTCCAAATCCCCCAATTCTCTTCCATCTGTACAAAAACAGCTTTCTCTGCTTCTGTCATCATTTCTACTATTTGCTTCTGCTCATAGTCTTCAGAAACCAACTAGGTTACATGTGGCACACTCTTCTCAATCTCCAATTCTTTATCCAGATAATCATCTATGTTTATCTTCATAGCTGCTCCTTGTGGTCCTAAATTATTCAACATAAGCTGAGTTGAACTTTCTTTAGTTGATGACTCAACCATTCCTCTGAATTCAATCAGGCAGCATTCTTCAAATACTTCAGCTGAGTTGAAATGGATATTCCAGAAGCCTCGCATCTGGCATATTTTCCCCCTTAAATTTCTTCCATATTTTAGCCTGCTTCAAAAAATCTTCACTGAGATTTCCAATCCCGAATACTATAGACAAATCCATCTCTGTCATCATCAACCATTGGTAAACCTTTTCCTTTGGCACTTCTACCAGACAGCCGTCTGGTGTACATCTTATTGTACAGTTCAACTTCCACAATGCATCTCTTCCCAACAATGCAATAGGAGTATGTTCTGATACCAGTATGGGTATTGTAATTTTCTAATTTTCATAGCAGAGCTCAATTGGTTCCTTAAGAGTAATCAACTGTTTCACTCCCTCAAATCCCTGTCCTAATTAGTTGATTTGACATAGTGAGATGTGTAACCTCTTCAGGCTGAACACAGATAAAATCAGTTCCGATATCCATCATCACTTCCAATGGTCCGCTGTTTATTTTCACCTCAATTGTTGGATCTTTTTCCCCTAACTGGTGCTACCAGCTGACACCCCCCTTTCGGATCTTCTAGGCACCCCTAGAATCCTTGCTTCTTGCCCCTATAAGGGTTCACCTGTCCTCCAGATGATCTTCACTTGCTCCTGTATCTTCCTCTGAAATTCCCTCTTGTGTTTCCTTCTGGCCCATTACACTCACAGGCAAAGTCACCAACCTGTCCACAATCATAACACACTTCTCAAGATTGCTGGAAGTATGGCTTAAATCTTCCTCCTCTTCCTCTTTCTAAGCCTTCTCGTCCTCTTCCTCTCCAATTCTTTGTCTTTCCAGAAACTGTCTATGGATATGAAACAACTTGTACCACTAGTTGTGGCTGGTACAATTGCATTTGACCTTGTTCAGTTGAAGCTGTGGCAGTGATTGTTGATTTGGTGCACACTGATTCTTCATAACCAAAGCTTTTCTTTCTCCTTCTTATTCTCCACCAGTTGTATTTCATTGAGTTTTCTGAGAGTTTCTTGGTCCTGTTCTTTCTTGTTGTGTTCCTTTTTCCTGTACAGATCCACTTGATGGGCTATATGATCTCTATAGACACCTTTTGTCATGCTTCCAAGTCCAACCACCTCTGCCAGTTTGCTCCTTACTTGTGAGGGCAGTCCCATCTGCAGTTTAGCTCTCAAAATTGACTTCTCAATTTGACTCACATCTGGATCATTTCCAGCAATATTTCTCCACACTGATGAACTCTTGAAACATAGGCTCTCAGATTTTCTTTTTGTCCTAGTGGGTCAATCAGAATGTTGTCAGACTGCACATTTGTTGGAAACGTATCTTTCAGTGCTCTCCACAGCCGATTTCTACTTGCAGCCAACAATTCAGGGTCATTCACTTCAGTCCCCACATATCTATTAAGTCCAGCTCTCTGAAATATTTCTTCCATATCTGGAATCCCAAGGAGATTAGCCAAAAGTCTCTTAATGTCTCCTATGGCAGACTATGTTCCAACCATCATTTCTTCCAATTTTTTGAAATCCAAGGATATGCTCCATCTTGAAGAGTAGACAGCTTCTCGGGTATATCTGACATTTGAAGTATTCTTCAAAGGCTTATATTCTAGGTTCTGTCCTCGAAATATCATCTTGCATCATCTTCTTACTTGTTCCCTCTTTCCTTTCCTCAATGTATTATTCTTCTCCAATTCTTGGGATCCTTTTCTCAGCAGTTTTTTCTTCTCTTCTGTATCTTCAGCTTCTTGAGTTGTTCTTCCAGTTCTTACTTCTTCTAAATTATTCCCCTTATCCAGGCATGATACGCATCAGTCTATATCTCTTTCTATTTCTTCTGTGCTAGTCATTGTAGGATAAAATCCTCCTGAACATAAAGCACCTTTAATCTCCAAATTTTCATCGCTTTCTCCATCTTCACTTTCATCAGAGATCGAATCTCTAGTATCCTTCTTCTTCCTTCAACTTCCATCACCCCTTCTTTCCTCTCTTGCCAACTTCCTTCTGATCACAGAGTCAGATCCACCCATGATCTCCTCTCAATCACTCTGATCATCATCATCATCTTCTTCTTCAAGTTCCATCCTCCTGAACCTCACTCCACCCTTAGTTTCCAGACATCTCATTTTCTTCCTACTTTTGGAGTTTGGATTAATCTTTATGGTCATTTCTGCTTCTCCTCTCTCTATTATTCAAGCACTTTCATCATGTTGATGACGTCAGGGTTAAGAGTCCCTTCCACTAGCCATGGTTGTTCAATGTCATGCCAACGTTTATTCCCTTTTCCAGATAACCTTGCAATACCATTAACTAGAGGATTACTATTTTGTACTACATCAACAGGAGTAATTACTTTCATAGTTTTGATGTCCTTTTTCCCCCTTGTAACAACTATTTTATATTCCTTTATTGTGAATTATTTTATTATTTTAGACTATGTAGCCTATTGTTCCCTCTTTTTTTTCTCTTCCCCAAATTAATTAATTAATTAATTAATCAATCTATTAATTTATTCATCAATGTATTTATTTTATTTTATTTTATTTTACCAAATTATTGATTAGTGGCAATCTTACCACATCCAATCAGGAAAAGTAAATGAAAGTAGTCACCTTCAGAGCAATCCCAAAAAAGAAAGACCTCTAATCCAGCAACACTACAGCACTCACAAACCCCATTGCTTAATAAGCACCCAATTACCTTAATTGTACAGAATAATGTCAGTGCTCGATTTCCCCACTCAACTCTAATCAAACCCACTCATGCACAAAAACTCCAAAATGCAATTCTTATTACATCAATTGATCAGTCTGATGCCAAGTCCTTGTCAAATTGTCATAACATCAAATATGCTAGGCACCCAAAATATCCTCTATGAGAAGGTACGTTTTGTGAATAGAACAGTACTAGCCTTGATTTGACTTGATCCGTTGCAGCACACTCTGTCGCATGATGCACTCGTCAGCACCTCCTCTCTCTCTCTCTGTCTCCTCCTTCTTATCTTCTCTCATATCACAGAAGAACAAAGAACAGACAAGAATTTAGTATTTTATGCACTCACTGGGTATTTCAACCATTCAATACCCCTCTGTTCACATTCGCTCTAAGAAATAAGCAAACAGCTTAACTCAGGAATAGTATAAATAGCTCAATAACATTTTATTTTATTTATTTATTTTATTATTTTCATTTTTAATCCGTCAACATATCTCTCATTTATCAATTCAATAGATCTAAATCAAATAGTTTCATCGTTAAGCAACAGCCGATTTAACAAACAGAACACTCCATTCGTGTCTAAATCTCCCCCTCCCTCTCTGTCTGCTCTGAGTCTGCGTCTCCCAGCAGCTCAGTGCAGGCAGGGGAGTGGCATATTTGCTCTACGTAACTCTAAACTCATAAAATCACATGCATGCGTAGTTCATTCACCAGTGCGATTTCAGAGTGGAAGGAGCTCTCAAGCAGCTCTCTCCCAGCCTAAACAACAGAAAGTAGACAGACCCGCTGTATCTCCGTTCTTTCTCCCCATATACAATCAGTAACACTTAACAGAACTCACAAACCAACACAAAACATAGAACACAAATCCTACTCTCTTCCACACACACACACATACAGTTTAAGAGGCTTATTTTCCGTTCCTACGGACCTCTAAGCATGCTACTACCATCGCGCCATTTTTTTCCTTTGTTCCTCAATTTTTGCTACCTCGAAGTTCGCGGATATCCAATGAGCGGTTACATCAAACATATACTTTGTGAACTATAAGTTGAGCGGTAACTTGCAATCGAATGTATATACCACAACCCCCAGTCCACGGGACTGACCTAAACCCACCTAATGCGCTTTTAGGATTTTCGGCCCATCCTAATGATCGCCTCGTTTGAGGGCTAAACATAGATCCGCGATGTTCTAATTTGTATACATTTTTCCTTAGTTCCTGGCCTTTCCTTCCTTGTAATCTTTTTGAATTTTATTCAAGCAAAATATCCCTATAGACACTCCCCCCTGTTTGCGTTTTTACCAGCGCAAACAAATTTAGAAATTTAGAACGGACTCTTACCCCACAGCAAATAACAGCAAAGCACACACGCAAGTTCTTAACGGTGCATTCATTCAACGCACACACACAGACACACGAACTAACCAGTGCCCAAAGTGGTGAGAAAACTCACCCTTATCTGCCGGACTCTGGAGCGAGAGTCAGCTCGGCGCCCATGAATGGAACGCTGAGAAAAGACGCAACACGACCAATACCTCGTCGCCATTATGTAGTGTCGAGAAAACGATGCTAATTATGCTGTGAGAACAAGGAGTCCGCTGACACTGTACTTTGATTATAAAGGTTTATTATATCAAAGGATTCCAGCGTAAATTTACAGACATCTGCAGACATCTGGACAATAACCTGACCCAAACTCTAAATATGTTATTCTCCCCATCCTTTGTTTTAACCGTGGTATTTATATCCTATGCCCTATGTAACATAATATGGGTGTTTTCCCCCTACAGACCTATCCCAGGACTCCACCTAACAGACTTCCTCTGCTTTAAGGTGCCCCTATAGAACTACTCTCCAGATGCTCCCCTTAAGCTGAGTCAACATCCTCTAAGACCATTTGCAACCATTAGCAAAGTCATAAACTGTCCAGATACCACATACTCCAGGAACTTTTTCTGTTTAGAGTGTACTTTCACCTAGGCCTATATATATATATATATATATATATATATATATATATATATATATATATATATATATATATATATATATATATATCATATGAACTAACAGATTATAGAGCAAACAATGCAATTATCACAATACGTAGGTTGTAATATGGCTTTTCCTCCCCTGGCTTGGCTTCCCCTGTGATTTTACCCATGCACCACTACCACTAAAAAGAAACCAGGCTTCCCCTTTTATCTGTGGATTAATTGTGGGAGTAGAGAACACACGATTTTGTGCGACTCAAAATGGGTCAAAATTCTACAAAGATCCCAAAAAAAGGACCATATGAATTTCAGGTAAAATAACAAGCCCTGTTTCCTGGACAAGCCCTGTCTCCTGGACAAATTAGCTAGCAACAGCAAGCTAGCTAAATGCCCATGAATGTTTCATATGTGTTTCAACCTGTCGCCAAATTAATATAGTTGGTTCACATTAGGTTTTGTATTTTAACCTGCGTGTCAATGAACGCCTCTGGTGCGGATAGACAAAATCCACATGCGTACGATGGCGAACGCGGACGCACGCGCGGAACATGTTTGGTTAAGTCAGAGACAAACCAGCCTTGTCAATCAAATAACATTATCAGACTGTTGACCAATGAACATTGAGATTACACTTCTATTTGATAATTTGTTTGTTATGCAAAAAAAAATGTGTGACTTGCTGTAATAAAGATGAAGTTGTTTCTAATTTTCCAAGAAAAGTAATATGCAGTCGACATTTTGTTCATTATAAGGAAACAGGTTTTTATCCAACCTTACATTTCAGTCATTCAGCAGACGCTCTTATCCAGAGCGACTTTCAGTTAGTGAATGCATACATTTTTCATACTGGCCCCCCGTGGGAATCGAACGCACAACCCTGGTGTTGCAAACGCCATGGTTTACCAACTGAGCTACACATTCACATTGTAGTTATTTAGCAGATGCTATTATCCAGAGCACGGGTCTTTATGGCTAATAAAACATTTTCACGACAGGCCCGATGGAAACAGATGGTACATTTTCAAAATTTCAACAAAACAAACTAAACTAGGCAAGGTGGTATCTTTTTGTGTCGGTAAAGTTGATTATGCGAGAAATGTCGGCAAATATTGATATAATAACCATCATATCAACGTAAATTTGGAGTCACGCGATGACATGTTGTGTGGTCCTCCCACTACCACTCGTCTGGAAAGCATGCAGTAGGCTACAGATTAAATAAATGATCATGAATTTCACAGGGTGGTGTAAATGCAATTTGCTGAGTTTGATGCTCCTTTCCAATAAATATCGAGGGCTCTTATTCTGGAGACATGATCATCGATGCTTGGCTGCCAAATACAAACAATCTTGCTATTTTGTCCATAATCTCATCATGTAGGGCAGAGGCTATACGTGCCCTCAAGCCAACAGCGCTACAGCACACGTGCCAATACCAGCGTGGGCACACTCGCTAAATAACGCAAATTTGTTCATGAGAAAATGATCAGTAGAGTTGAAAATGCGATGGAAACCCATTTCACTTGTATTTTTTATTCGGTACATGGAAATTTAACCGCAAAAGGTATTTTTATGTGCATCACGTCACCAGGCACAGGCTTTTGTCTGCAACACGTCAATTTGATGGAAAATCTCTGGTGGGAAAATGCACATATTGTTTTTATGCGGATTTTAGAATATTCGCATGGAACTCTGTTGCCAAATGGATGGAAACCTAACTAGTGGTGAACAGAATAAAGCAACCAGTCAGTAGGGGTATATTATCTGCCACCAAGTATTTTCTTTAAGGCCGGTTAGCTCAGTTGGTTAGAGCGTCGTGCTAATAACGCGAAGGTCGCGGGTTCGATACCCGTACTGGCCACACATTTTACCACATATTCTAGTTTTAACATAGCAGACGGCATTTAATGACTCGCCCATCTCGGCCATTTGAAGACAATGACAACTGGGGTAGGCTACCTGTGTCTGTCTTAACCAAATCTTGATATGATTTTACAATCTGTCATATCAATACATAATTCAGTGAGTGTACTAGTAGACATCTCAAATGGATACACTACTGCTGTAACCTTGGCCGAAATGCACATTGTGTACAGAACTCTCCGGAGGACTGTGTTCTCTTGTTTTAAATATTCTATCCACATACTGTGCATTATGTCTATACATCCCATCACATAAACTCAGCAAAAAAAAAAACGTCCTCTCACTATTTTCACTTTTTGCCAGTCCTGTCTGGTCCAGCGACGGTGGGTTTGTGCCCATAGGCGACGTTGTTGCTGGTGATGTCTGGTGAGGACCTGCCTTACAACAGGCCTACAAGCCCTCAGTCCAGCCTCTCTCAGCCTATTACAGACAGTCTGAGCACTGATGGAGGGATTGTGCGTTCCTGGTGTAACTCAGGCAGTTAGTTCACCTTTATTTAACCAGGTAAGCCAGTTGAGAACAAGTTTTCATTTACATCTGCGACCTGGCAAAGATAAAGCAAAGCAGTGCGATAAAAACAACAAACACAGAGTTACATATGAGGTAAACCAAACGTACAGTCAATACAATAGAAAATCTATATACAGTGTGTGCAAATGTAGTAAGTTATGGAGGTAAGGCAATAAATAGGCCATAGTGCAAAATAATTACAATTTAGTATTAACACTGGAGTGATAGATGTGCAGAAGATGATGTGCAAATAGAGATACTGGGGTGCAAATGAGCAAAAATAAATAACAATGTAAATAACAATATGGGGATGAGGTAGTTGGGTGGGCTAATTACAGATGGGCTGTGTACAGGTGAAGTGATCGGTAAGCTGCTCTGACAACTGATGCTTAAAGATAGTGAGGGAGATACGTGTCTCCAGCTTCAGAGATTTTTACAGTTCGTTCCAGTCATTTGCAGCAGAGAACTGGAAGGAATGGCGGCCAAAGGAGGTGTTGGCTTTGGGGATGACCAATGAGATATACCTGCTGGAACGCATACTACGGGTGGGTGTTGCTATGGTGACCAATGAGCTAAGATAAGGCGGGGATTTGCCTAGAAGAGATTTATAGATGACCTGGAGCAAGTGGGTTTGGCGACGAATATGTAGTGAGGGCCAGCCAACGAGAGCGTACAGGTCACAATGGTGGGTAGTATATGGGGCTTTGGTGACAAAACGGATGGCACTGTGATAGACTACATCCAATTAGCTGAGTAGAGTGTTGGAAGCTATTTTGTAAATGACATCGCCGAAGTCAAGGATCGGTAGGATAGTCAGTTTTACGAGGGCATGTTTAGCAGCATGAGTGAAGGAGGCTTTGTTGCGAAATAGGAAGCCGAGTCTAGATAAAGATGGCTGCACAGTACTGTCTTTTATCGATCAGGGTTATTATATCGTTTAGGACCTTGAGCGTGGCTGAGGTGCACCCATGACCAGCTCGGAAACCAGATTGCATAGCGGAGAAGGTACGGTGGGATTCGAAATGGTCGGTGATCTGTTTGTTAACTTGGCTTTCAAATACTTTCGAAAGACAGGGCAGGATGGATATAGGTCTGTAACAGTTTGGATCTAGAGTGTCACCCCCTTTGAAGAGGGGGATGACTGTGGCAGCTTTCCAATCTCTGGGGATCTCAGACGATACGAAAGAGAGGTTGAACAGGCTAGTAATAGGGGTTGCGACAATTTTCGGCGGCTAATTTTAGAAAGAAAGGGTCCAGATTGTCTAGCCCAGCTGATTTGTAGTGGTCCAGATTTTGCAGCTCTTTCAGGACATCAGCTATCTGAATTTGGGTGAAGGAGAAGCGGGGGGGGGGGGGGGGGGGGGGGGCATGGGCAAGTTGCAGCGGAGGGTGCAGAGCTGGTGGCCGGGGTAGGGGTAGCCAGGTGGAAAGCATGGCCAGCCTTGGCAAAATGCTTATTGAAATTCTCGTAGATTTATCGGTGGTGACAGTGTTTCCTAGCCTCAGTGCAGTGGGTAGCTGGGAGGAGGTGCTATTATTCTCTATGGACTTTACAGTGTCCCAAAACTTTTTGGAGTTAGTGCTACAGGATGCAAATTTCTGTTTGAAAAAGCTAGCCTTTGCTTTCCTAACTGATTGTGTATATTGGTTCCTGACTTCCCTAAAAAGTTGCATATCGCGGGGGCTGTTCAATGCTAATGCAGTACGCCACAGGATGTTTTTGTGCTGTCAAGGGCAGACAAGTCTGGGGTGAACCAGGGGCTATTTCTGGCTCTTCTTACCATGACAGGTTGTTATGATAAGAACTTATGCCTGGCAACAGTGTGCAACGGTGGAGCGCCAAGAGTCTGGGACCAGCCGGTGCGCCAACGGATTGGCTGAGTAAGTCTAAACCACGCTCAGTCTCTACTCTGATAGGCCCAGCAGGGAGCGGGAACTATCTCTGTCAGAGTATTTTAAGGAGAACTCATAACAATGGATTAGTTCTCTGAATGCCCTGCATGGTATATCAGTGAACCCGTATATACGAACATCATTTTTACCATTGAAGGTTTTGCATTAATTAAAATACTAGTATATCTTAGAAGTTGTGTTGACCTCTTGTTCCTAATACCAGATTTGAATTGACGCAACTTAACACTAGTTTCAGCCTTATGTTCTTGATAAAAATAAAGAAATAATATAATCCGTTCCACATTGGGTGAGGCGGGTTGCAGGAAAGTATATTTGGTTAAAGGATGGGAAGTGAGATAGAGAAATATATACTAAAAAAAGACAAAAAACTAAAAAACAGGCTATTTACACGAGGACACAACATAATACATGAACACACTGCTACACCATCTTGGGTTCTCGGATGCACCGATCCTGTGCAGGTGTTGTTACACGTGGTCTGCCACTGCTAGGACGATCAGCTGTCCTTCCTGTCTCCCTGTAGCACTGTCTTAGGCGTCTCACAGTATGGACATTGCAATTTATTGCCCTGGCCACATCTGCAGTCCTCATGCCTCCTTGCAGCATGCCTAAGGCACGTTCACGCAGATGAGCAGGGACCCTGGGCATCTTTCTTTTGGTGTTTTTCAGTCAGTAGAAAGGCCTCTTTAGTGTCCTAAATTTTCATAACTGTGACCTTAATTGCCTACCATCTGTAAGCTGTTAGTGTCATAACGACCATTCCACAGGTGCATGTTCATTAATTGTTTATGGTTCATTGAACAAGCATGGGAAACAGTGTTTAAACCGTTTACAATGAAGATCTGTGAAGTTATTTGGATTTTTACAAATTATCTTTGAAAGACAGGGTCCTGAAAAAGGGACGTTTCTTTTTTTGCTGAGTTTATATACACTCAGGACTCCGACATTGCTCGTCCTAATATTTATATAGTGCTTAATTCCATCCTTTCACTTTTAGATTTGTGTGTATTGTTTAGGAATTGTTAGATATTACTGCACTGTTGGAGCTAGGAACAGAAGCATTTCGCTACACCCGCAATAACATCTGCTAAATATGTGTATGTGAGCAATCTTTTTTTATTTGATCTTACCTAAAACAGTTTTTTTATTTGATCTTACCTAAAACAGAAAAGAAGGGCTCGTCCGGGATTTGAACCCGGGACCTCTCGCACCCAAAGCGAGAATCATACCCCTAGACCAACGAGCCACTTTACTGCACTTAAAACAATCCAACTTTTGAAACATTGGTATTTCATCTTTTCCAAAACGCTAGCTAAAAATAATCTAAATGCATCCCCGGTATGGCCGGTACAACACAAAACGTACTAGGAGATTGTATCGCTGCTAGGGAGAAACAACATAAATGTATCTATTAGCAAGCTGGCCACAAGCTCAACATGCATGATATTCAATGTAACCACAAGTAGTTTTTCAACGTTCTGCAATGTAACATTATATTTCAATTATTTGATGTAACTGTCACTGCCATAGTAACCTAACGTCCCAGGCATAAAACGGCGCCTGAGCTCACACGTTCCTTTTTCAGGGGAGACTGCAGCCCGCAAATCGGGGCGTTCCTGCATGTGGGCCACCTTTGAGTAACACAGTATGCTAACTAGCTAGCATGCTAGTTAGTGACACCCTTTGCTACACATGGTGTCGCCCCCGCCTCCTGTGTACCGGAAAAACCATGCATGACAGGCGGTACTGTGTGCTAGCTTAGCCAGCTAGTCCAAAGGAGAACCAGTACACAGCAGTCGGGGGTGACACTGTGTGCTAGCTAGCTTGCACATAGTGTCCTTAGGACTAGCTGGCTAAGCTAGAACACAGTGTCCTTCGCTCCGGCCGAATACCTGCCCTCGCCGTTGTTAACAGAACTACGGGAAAACAGTGCCCGACAGGCTGGTGCGAAGGACACTACCGTGTGTACTAACTATAGCTAGCTACCGTTGTCGCCCTCGCCTCTTCTTCTTCTGTGGGGTTTATCGGCGGTTGGCATCCAACTTTATTACTGCCATTTACTGTACTGGAGCGCATCTGCCTCCCGCCAATGTACTGGAGCCATAGCTTAAAAAATGACCAATAGAAGTATAAAGAGGGGTTCCTGCAAATGCAGGAATGCCCACATGCAGGAACGCCCCGAATTGCAGGCTGCAGTTGCACCCTTCCTGAAAATATTGTAAAACAGAACAGTATCCCTGAAAAGCGGAAAAATAGCTTTTTGACGGCCGGGCCGAGGGCGCTGCCTGACTAAAGCTGAGTGAGTTGTGGCGGTAGCTAGCTACAACATTTTATTCCACCACCCTGATTTCCTTGTAAATACTATTCCTATATATTGGTCAATTACGGGAAAGCTTACCTGTCTTACACACTATTGGTATTATAGGCTAGTTGTCATTCACTCATGTCTGCTGCAAGACTCACTTTCCTGCAGATTTTCCATTGAAGTGCTACTGTTGACCATGCCTGAATGTGGGCTATTTGATACAGATCACTGAAGTATAAATGAACGGGCTAGCATGAGGACACAGGTGAGGTGAACTGTGGTTTCTTCCCTGTCTTCTCTCTCTCTGGCGGTGGCGCGAATGATGAATAACTGTAGGCATGTGTGCAGAGACCCGTTGGTCGCCACAGACAGAAAATTCCACCAGGGGTTAAAACGGCTGAACTCAAAACAGTTTGTTGGACTTGGGGATCATGTAGGCTTACAACGCACTTGAACTCGCCCTACTATCTGAGTGCTTAGTTTACAGAAAAGCCCTTTTGTGGGGAAATACTAATTCTGATTGGCTAGGCCTAGCTCCCCAATGGGTCGGCCTGGCTCCCAAGTGGGTGGACCTATGCCCTCCCAGGCCTACCCATGGCTGCGCCCCTGCCCAGTTATGCGAAATCCATGGATTAGGACCTAATGAATTTATTTCAATTGACTGATTTCCTTATATGAACTGTAACTCAGCAAAATCTTTGAAATTGTTACATGTTGCGTTTATATTTTTGTTCAGTATATATATATATATATTTATACTACGGACTCTTACATTGCTCCTCCTAATATTTATATATTACTAAATTCCATTATTTTACATTTAGATTTGTGTGTATTGTTGTGAATAGTTAGATATTACCGCACTGTTGTCGCTAGGAGCACAAGCATTTCGCTACATCCGCATTAACATCTGCTAAATATGTGTATGCTACCAATAAAATGTGATTTGATTTGAAACTCATTCTGATTGGCTGGGCCTGGCTCCCAATTTAATTGGGTGCACCCCTGCCCAGTCATGTGAAATCCATAGATTAGGGCCTAATTAATTTATTTCAATTGACTGATTTCCTTATAGGAACTGTAACTCAGTGATATCTTTGAAATTGTTGCATGTTGCGTTTATACTTTTGTTCAGTATAGGTTATGATCCCTGTATTACTTGTTTCGCTTATTTATTATGGAGCGTTGGCTACCAGCAGATAGTTGAAGGCAATTTGAATTATAAAGCGAATTGGTCATAAAGCGAATTGGTCAAGGTTTAGTTACGGCTCGTTGGTCTAGGGGTATGATTCTCGCTTAGGGTGCGAGAGGTCCCGGGTTCAAATCCCGGACGAGCCCTGTTTTATAAAGAAAAATACTATACGCCTATATTTGGTATTGAAAATATTTACCAATAGCACAGACCAATACGATATAACACAATCTAACGCTGTTGTGTAAATGTCTTTTTTTTATTTAATTTTTTTACAATAGCGCACTCTCCTCCTTCAGTTTTCCCAAAGCAACCTAGGGATAACGGTAGTATCCAGAGTCTAGCCACAGCTTGTGCAAAGACAAAACACACTAAGAAAAGGATATATCCTAAGAAAAGGAATGACCCCGACGTGATTTGAACACGCAACCTTCTGATCTGGAGTCAGACGCGCTACCGTTGCGCCACGAGGTCCATGTTAAACAACCAGACACCGTCTCTACTTGTTTTACAACGTTTCGTCATACGGTAAGTAGTTGATGTGACATGGGAAGAATTTACTGTAAACTACAACATTGTCACAAAGTTGTTGAAAAACACGCCTTTGCATGTTACAAAAGACCCGCATCGTCCATGACATGGCTTAAGCCTATGACCAGGGTGGAAAATAAAATAATAAAAACCACGTCAACATTATTCAGGATGCTTTGAACATTAAATGACCCCTCAAAATTCAACGACTTGTTACTTTTACCTTTTGCGGGGGATTACATTTTAAGTATGCTCATATTTTTTTAAAAACATTTTTGGGTGGTTTGACACTTAATTCAGACAGTAATGAAATGAGATAGGGAGAGAGTCAAATGCTAGAACCAGTGGGAAGCAGGGATTGAGCCCTGTTCTCAGGTAGGAAGTTGTATGCAACACGTGCCGGGCAGTGTTCTGCACAGGATTTTCTTTATATTAATGGTTGATCGCAGAGTGTAACCAAATCATAGATTGCTTTCAAGGTAAGGACACTAACATTCTGTAATTTGTGTGAACTATCTCTTTAAAATAGGGCTGGAAGAAAATCCGGCTTGCACTTCAGGAAGGTTGGCCACCCCTGATCAAGAGCTGGGTGTTTGAAAATGTTCTTGTTATAACAAGTCATTTCTCAAAATCACCCAACCTTCAAGAAAAATCTCATTAGTATCAATATTCAGGTGCCTACTAGTTGAAGATCCTGTCATCATCTTACTCTACGTAGACAAAATATTATGCCTTTATGAATTCTGAGTCCCCTTACTATCTCTGCCTAGCATGTGCACAATACTAAAATGTCAAAAATTACATTTGATTCCTGGAGCATTTAATTGTCAATGCTTATTTGAATGACTTATTCAAAACTGTCCATGAATGGCTGCAAAAATATATAGCCTCATATCATTCATTTTCAAAGACACAAATAGGCATATCAGATTTAAAATATGCGATTACACTGGCAAAATTGTGAAGAAGTGGAATAATAAAATACGTTTGGGGAATAACAGTAGTGTTCTTGCTGACAAGCACAGTAATTTCAGTAATTTCACTATATTTTAGCCCATTGTTAAGAATGAGAATTGTTACACTGATCAGACTAAATAAAATAAATAGATACAATCTCCTGAAGACAAGATTACATAAATCCCCATGCCCTAACCAAATTATTTGTCTATCTTTTCCCCAATCTATAATCACTTTTGGGTTCACAATCTGTTTGACAAAATTATTTTCATAGTTACAAATTTGGTCACCATACCAGACTTCCCTGTAGCTCTGCCTGCTGCCTTTTTGTTGTCACAGCCTAAATGCCAATCAACAAACGAGGGGATTAAATCGACTTTATTACATGCTGTCAAAAGGCTACATTCTGCAAAAGATTTATGGACGGGAGTAACGGCAACCACATTTTGTTGACAACATTTGAGATAAAACAGCGCTACCATGCTGCTCTTTTTACAGTTTTATAAAATCAGCGAAGAACCTTCAGTCTCTCCATTCAGCTCCACCAGGGTTGCCAGGTCAAGTTCAAATTTCTAGCCTAACGACGACTCAAAACCCGCCCAAAAGGCCAGAATACTAGCCCCATTTTTTTTTCCACAGCAAGAGAAGAGTTGCCATATCTATACAATAAAACATTTTTTTATTAACATTATCGAGCCATTTAAGAAGGAATATCATAGTAACGTTAGCAGGTTATTTTCCATCAATGGATGTCGATTTAACTCACTTGACTGCTATGATTAAGCAATAAGGCACAAGGGGGTATGGTATATGGCCAATATACCACGGCTAAGGGCAGTTCTTAAGCACGCAATGCAAAGTGCCTGGATACAGCTGTTAGCTGTGGGATATTGGCCATATACCACAAACCCCCGGGGTGCCTTATTGCTATTATAAACGGGTAACCAACGTAATTAGAACAGTAAAAAGTAATGTTTTGTCATACCCATGGTATATGGTCTGATATACCACGGCTTTCAGGCAATCAGCATTCAGGGCTCGAACAAGGTTTATAATTGTAAATAAATCCCCTTTATGCATGTGCATAACTATAGATAAATCCGACAGGAGAGTTTGAGTGATGAAAGTTGGACAGAGGATCTCGAAATCTCTGAGCAAGAAACACTTGGATGAACATTTAAAAAAATTATGTTAGGCTATTTTCTGGCAATTGTGCTGTTATTATGTGCCAGATGTTAAGTCTTGTAGTGGAAATTTTAATCAATAATGAGGAGAGACAGGGTGAATCACCAATCAGGATATTACTTTATTAAAAACGTATCAAAAAGGTAATAAGCGAGGCAGTCTTGACTGTTGGTATGAGAGCACCGACACAAAGAATACAAAGATACACCCTCTTAGTCAAATAACAGATGTATGGAATGGATCACAAGGTGAGACTTGATATATGAGAAAGGAGTGTCCCCCAGCCAGATAGCATTTGCTATGAAGACTGTTTTTATTGTACAGAAACCAGAGTTTGGCCCCTAAAACAAGGTTCCTCTCATCATTATCCTTACCCGAGCCATCTCTCCCTGGTACCTCATTACACAAACACCAACTCATTCTATGGAATGCATGCTGTAGGTTTTATCACCAAAGGCATCGTAAATCTACTGTCAGTGTTAACACAGACACATGAGAGTTCTAAGAACCCTATTCTATTGCAGAAAACAACCATTTGATGCAATAAGAGTATTATAACATAATCTTGTAATTTTTTGCTCTCACAGACTACAAACCGTTAAAATGGCCCATTTGAGAGATTTATTTGTTATTTCAATAGGCATAGACTACAGACTAAAATCTGGGTTTATGTTTCTGATTACATTTTGCCATAGTTTGCTTCGATAAAAGTAGGTAGCCTATAGCCCCTGATAGGCCTACATCTAATTTCAGATAGTCTACAGTAGCCTAGACAAGATGTAGGCAAGATGTAAACTTTAGCAGCTTATAGGCAAGATGTAAACTTTAGCAGCTTGCTTAGTTCAAATTAACAGACAAATTTATTCAAGAGAGTTTTCATCTATATTTTTCGTAGCTGTCTATTTACCACCACAAACCGATGCTGGCACTAAGATTGCACTCAATGAGCTGTAAAAGGCCATAAGTAAACAGGAGAACGCTCATCCAGAGGCAGCGCTCCTAGTGGCCGGGGACTTTAATGCAGGGAAACTTAAATCCGTTCTACCTAATTTCTACCAGCATGTTAAATGTGCAACCAGAGGAAAAAAAACTCTAGACCACCTTTACTCCACACACAGAGACGCATACAAAGCTCTCCCTCGCCCTCCATTTGGCAAATCTGACCATAACTCTATCCTCCTGATTCCTGCTTATAAGCAAAAACTAAAGCAGGAAGCACCAGTGACTCGGTTAATAAGGAACTGGTCAGATGACACCGATGCTAAGCTACAGGACTGATTTGCTAGCCCAGTCTGGAATATGTTCCGGGATTTTTCCGATAGCATTGAGGAGTACACCACATCAGTCACCGGCTTCATCAAAAAGTGCATAGATGACGTCGTCCCCACAGTGACCGTACGTACAGTGAGGGAAAAAAGTATTTGATCCCCTGCTGATTTTGTACATTTGCCCACTGACAAAGACATGATCAGTCTATACTTTTAATGGTAGGTTTATTTGAACAGTGAGAGACAGAATAACAACAAAATAATCCAGAAAAACGCATGTCAAAAATGTTATAAATTGATTTGCATTTTAATGAGGGAAACAAGTATTTGACCCCTCTGCAAAACATGACTTAGTACTTGGTGGCAAAACCCTTGTTGGCAATCACAGAGGTCAGACGTTTCTTGTAGTTGGCCACCAGGTTTGCACACATCTCAGGAGGGATTTTGTCCCACTCCTCTTTGCAGATCTTCTCCAAGTCATTAAGGTTTCGAGGCTGACGTTTGGCAACTCAAACCTTCAGCTCCCTCCACAGATTTTCTATGGGATTAAGGTCTGGAGACTGACTAGGCCATTCCAGGACCTTAATGTGCTTCTTCTTGAGCCACTCCTTTGTTGCCTTGGCCGTGTGTTTTGGGTCATTGTCATGCTGGAATACCCATTACGACCCTTTTTCAATGCCCTGGCTGAGGGAAGGAGGTTTTCACCCAAGATTTGACGGTACATGGCCCGTCCATCGTCCCTTTGATGCGGTGAAGTTGTCCTGTCCCCTTAGCAGAAAAACACCCCCAAAGCATAATGTTTCCACCTCCATGTTTGACGGTGGGGATGGTGTTTTTGGGGTCATAGGCAGCATTCCTCCTCCTCCAAACACGGCGAGTTGAGTTGATGCCAAAGAGCTCGATTTTGGTCTCATCTGACCACAACACTTTCACCCAGTTCTCCTCTGAATCATTCAGATGTTCATTGGCAAACTTCAGACGGGCCTGTATATGTGCTTTCTTGAGCAGGGGGACCTTGCGGGCGCTGCAGGATTTCAGTCCTTCACGGCGTAGTGTGTTACCAATTGTTTTCTTGGTGACTATGGTCCCAGCTGCCTTGAGATCATTGACAAGATCCTCTTGTGTAATTCTGGGCTGATTCCTCACCGTTCTCATGATCATTGCAACTCCACGAGGTGAGATCTTGCATGGAGCCCCAGGCCGAGGGAGATTGACAGTTATTTTGTGTTTCTTCCATTTGCGAATAATCACACCAACTGTTGTCACCTTCTCACCAAGCTGCTTGGCGATGGTCTTGTAGCCCATTCCAGCCTTGTGTAGGTCTACAATCTTGTCCCTGACATCCTTGGAGAGCTCTTTGGTCTTGGCCATGGTGGAGAGTTTGGAATCTGATTGATTGATTGCTTCTGTGGACAGGTGTCTTTTATACAGGTAACAAACTGAGATTAGGAGCACTCCCTTTAAGAGTGTGCTCCTAATCTCAGCTCGTTACCTGTATAATAGACACCTGGGAGCTAGAAATCTTTCTGATTGAGAGGGGTCAAATACTTATTTCCCTCATTAAAATGCAAATCACTTTATAACATTTTTGACATGCGTTTTTCTGGATTTTTTTGTTGTTATTCTGTCTCTCACTGTTCAAATAAACCTACCATTAAAATTATAGATGGATCATTTCTTTGTCAGTAGGCAAACGTACAAAATCAGCAGGGGATCAAATACTTTTTTCCCTTACTGTACATACCCCAACCAGAAGCCATGGATTACAGGCAACATCCGCACTGAGCTAAAGGGTAGAGCTGCCGCTTTCAAGGAGCGGGACTCCAACCCGGACGCTTATAAGAAATCCCGCTATGCCCTCCGACGAACCATCAAACAGGCAAAGAGTCAATACAGGACTAAGATTGAATCGTACTACACCGGCGCTGACGCTCGTCGGATGTGGCAGGGCTTGAAAACTATTACAGACTACAAAGGGAAGCACAGCCGCGAGCTGCCCAGTGACACAAGCCTACCACACGTGCTAAATCACTTCTATGCTCGCTTTGAGGCAAGCAACACTGAAGCATGCATGAGAGCATCAGCTGTTCCGGATGACTATGTGATCACGCTCTCTGTAGCTGATGTGAGTAAGACTTTTAAGCAAGTCAACATTCACAAGGCCGCAGGGCCAGACGGATTACCAGGACGTGTACTCCAAGCATGCGCTGATCAACTGGCAAGTGTCTTCACAGACATTTTCAACATGTCCCTGACTGAGTCTGTAATACCAACAAGTTTGGGCTCCTGAGTGGCGCAGTGGTCTAAGGCACTGCATCGCAGTGCTAACTGTGCCACTTGAGATCCTGGTTCGAATCCACGCTCTGTCGCAGCCGGCCGCGACCGGGAGACTCATGGGCGGCGCACAATTGGCCCAGCGTTGTCCAGGGTAGGGGAGGGAATGGCCGGCAGGGATGTAGCTCAGTTGATAGAGCATGTCGTTTGCAACGCCAGGGTTGTGGGTTCGATTCCCACGGGGGGGCCAGTAAAAAAAAAAAAATGTATTCACTAACTGTAAGTCGCTCTGTATAAGAGCGTCTGCTAAATGACTAAAATGTAAATCAAATCAAATCAAATTTTATTGGTCACATGCGCCGAATACAACAGGTGCAGACATTACAGTGAAATGCTTACTTACAGCCCTTAACCAACAGTGCATTTATTTTAAACAAAAAAAGTAAGAATAAAACAACAACAATAAAGTGTTGAGAAAAAAAAAAAGAGCAGAAGTAAAAAATAAAGTGACAGTAGGGAGGCTATATATACAATAGAATAAAGTGACAGTAGGGAGGCTATATATACAGGGGGGTACCGTTGCATAGTCAATGTGCGGGGGCACCGGCTAGTTGAGGTAATATGTACATGTGGGTAGAGTTAAAGTGACTATGCATAAATACTTAACAGAGTAGCAGCAGCGTAAAAAGGATGGGGTGGGGGGGCAGTGCAAATAGTCCGGGTAGCCATGATTAGCTGTTCAGGAGTCTTATGGCTTGGGGGTAGAAGCTGTTGAGAAGTCTTTTGGACCTAGACTTGGCACTCCGGTACCGCTTGCCGTGCGGTAGCAGAGAGAACAGTCTATGACTAGGGTGACTGGAGTCTTTGACAATTTTGAGGGCCTTCCTCTGACACCGCCTGGTATAGAGGTCCTGGATGGCAGGGAGCTTTGCCCCAGTGATGTACTGGGCCGTACGCACTACCCTCTGTAGTGCCTTGCGGTCAGAGGCCAAGCAGTTGCCATACCAGGCGGTGATGCAACCAGTCAGGATGCTCTCGATGGTGCAGCTGTAGAATTTTTTGAGGATCTGAGGACCCATGCCAAATCTTTTTAGTCTCCTGAGGGGGAATAGGCTTTGTCGTGCCCTCTTCACGACTGTCTTGGTGTGTTTGGACCATGATAGTTCGTTGGTGATGTGGACACCAAGGAACTTGAAGCTCTCAACCTGTTCCACTACAGCCCCGTCGATGAGAATGGGGGCGTGCTCAGTCCTCTTTTTTTTCCTGTAGTCCACAATCATCTCCTTTGTCTTGGTCACGTTGAGGGAGAGGTTGTTGTCCTGGCACCACACGGCCAGATCTCTGACCTCCTCCCTATAGGCTGTCTCATCGTTGTCGGTGATCAGGCCTACCACTGTTGTGTCGTCGGCAAACTTAATGATGGTGTTGGAGTCGTGCCTGGCCATGCAGTCATGGGTGAACAGAGAGTACAGGAGGGGACTGAGCACGCACCCCTGAGGGGCCCCCGTGTTGAGGATCAGTGTGGCAGATGTGTTGTTACCTACCCTTACCACCTGGGGGCGGCCCGTCAGGAAGTCCAGGATCCAGTTGCAGAGGGAGGTGTTTAGTCCCAGGATCCTTAGCTTAGTGATGAGCTTTGAGGGCACTATGGTGTTGAATGCTGAGCTGTAGTCAATGAATAGCATTCTCACGTAGGTGTTCCTCTTGTCCAGGTGGGAAAGGGCAGTGTGGAGTGCGATAGAGATTGCATCATCTGTGGATCTGTTGGGGCGGTATGCAAATTGGAGTGGGTCTAGGGTTTCTGGGATTATGCTGTTGATGTGAGCCATGACCAGTCTTTCAAAGCACTTCATGGCTACAGACGTCAGTGCCACGGGTCGGTAGTCATTTAGGCAGGTTATCTTAGAGTTCTTGGGCACGGGGACTATGGTGGTCTGCTTGAAACATGTTGGTATTACAGACTCAGTCAGGGACATGTTGAAAATGTCAGTGAAGACACTTGCCAGTTGGTCAGCACATGCTCGGAGTACACGTCCTGGTAATCCGTCTGGCCCTGCGGCCTTGTGAATGTTGACCTGCTTAAAAGTCTTACTCACATCGGCTACGGAGAGCGTGATCACATAGTCGTCCGGAACAGCTGGTGCTCTCATGCATGCTTCAGTGTTGCTTGCCTCGAAGCGAGCATAGAAGTGGTTTAGCTCGTCTGGTAGGCTTGTGTCACTGGGCAGCTCGCGGCTGTGCTTCCCTTTGTAGTCTGTAATAGTTTTCAAGCCCTGCCACATCCGACGAGCGTCAGAGCCAGTGTAGTATGATTCAATCTTAGACCTGTATTGACTCTTTGCCTGTTTGATGGTTCGTCGGAGGTCATAGCGGGATTTCTTATAAGCGTCCGGGTTAGAGTCCCGTTCCTTGAAAGCGGCAGCTCTACCCTTTAGCTCAGTGCGGATGTTTCCTGTAATCCATGGCTTCTGGTTGGGGTATGTACGTACGGTCACTGTGGGGACGACATCATCGATGCACTTATTGATGAAGCCAGTGACTGATGTGGTGTACTCCTCAATGCTGTCTGAAGAATCCCTGAACATGTTCCAGTCTGTGCTAGCAAAACAGTCCTGTAGCTTAGCATCTGCGACATCTGACCACTTTTTTATTAGCCGAGTCACTGGTGCTTCCTGCTTCAGTTTTTGCTTATAAGCAGGAATCAGGAGGATAGAGTTATGGTCAGATTTGCCAAATGGAGGGCGAGGGAGAGCTTTGTATGCGTCTCTGTGTGTGGAGTAAAGGTGGTCTAGAGTTTTTTCCCCTCTGGTTGCACATTTAACATGCTGGTAGAAATGAGGTAGAACGGATTTAAGTTTCCCTGCATTAAAGTCCCCTGCTACTAGGAGCGCTGCATCTGGATGAGCGTTTTCCTGTTGATTAATGGCCTTGTACAACTCATTCAGTGCAATCTTAATGCCAGCATTGGTTTGTGGTGGTAAATAGACAGCTATGAAAAGTATAGATGAAAACTCTCTTGGTAAATAGTGTGGTCTACAGCTTATCATAAGATACTCTACCTCAGGCGAGCAAAACCTTGAGACTTCCTTAGTATTTGATTTTGTGCACCAGCTGTTGTTTACAAAAATACAGAGACCGCCACCCCTCGTCTTACCCGAGTCTGCCGTTCTGTCCTGCCGATGTAGCGTATAGCCTGCTAGCTGAATGTTGTCATTGTTGTCATTCAGCCACGACTCCGTGAAACATAAGATATTACAGTTTTTAATGTCCCGTTGGTAGGATAACCGTAATCTTAAATCGTCCATTTTATTATCCAAAGCTTGAACGTTGGCTAATAGGATTGATGGGAGAGGCAGTTTACTCGTTCGCCGTCGGATCTTTACAAGGCACCCCGACCTACGTCCACGGTATCTCCGTCTCTTCCTCACGCGAATGACGGGGATCTGGGCCTTGTCTGGAGTCTGTAGAATATCCTTCGCGAACGCCTCGTTGAAAAAAAAGTGTTCGTCCAACGCGAGGTGAGTAATCGCTGTCCTGATATCCAGAAGCTCTCTTTGGTTATAAGAGACGATGGCATAAACATTATGTACAAAATAAATTACAAATAACGCGGAAAAACACACATAATAGTACAATTGGTTGGAGGGCTGTAAAACGGCAGCCATCTTCTTCCGGCGCTGTTCACTAATGTAATGTTTCAAGCAGACCACCATAGTCCCCTGTGCCCAAGAACACTAAGATAACCTGCCTATATGACTACCGACCCGTAGCACCCAAGTCTGTAGCCATGAAGTGCTTTGAAAGGCTGGTCATGGCTCACATCAACACCATTATCCCAGAAACCATAGACCCACTCCAATTTGCATACCGCCCCAACAGATCCACAGATGATGCAATCTCTATTGCACTCCACACTGCCCTTTCCCACCTGGACAAGAGGAACACCTATGTGTGAATGCTATTCATTGACTACAGCTCAGCGTTCAACACCATAGTGCCCTCAAAGCTCATCACTAAGCTAAGGACCCTGGGACTAAACACCTCCCTCTGCAACTGGATCCTGGACTTCCTGACAGGCCGCCCCCAGGTGGTAAGGGTAGGTAACAAGACATCTGCCACGCTGATCCTCAACACGGGGGGCCCCTCAGGGTTGCGGGCTCAGACCCCTCCTGTACTCCCTGTTCACCCATGCCTGCATGGCCAGGCACGACTCCAACACCATCATAAAGTTTGCAGACGACACAACAGCGGTAGGCCTGATCACCGACAACGATGAGACAGCCTATAGGGAGGAGGTCAGAGACCTGGCCGTGTGGTGCCAGGATAACAACCTCTCCCTCAATGTGATCAAGACAAAGGAGATGATTGTGGACTACAGGGGAAAAAAGAGGACTGAGCACACCCCCATTCTCATCGACGGGTCTTTAGTGGAACAGGTTGAGAGCTTCACGTTCTTTGGTGTCCACATCACCAACAAACTATCATGGTCCAAACACAACAAAACAGTCGTGAATAGGGCATGACAAAGCCTATTCCCCCTCAGGAGAATTTGGCATGGGGTCCTTAGATCCTCAAAAAGTTCTACAGCTGCATCATCGAGAGCATCCTGACTGGTTGCATCACTGTCTGGTATGGCAACTGCTCGGCCTCCGACCGCAAGGCACTACAGAGGGTAGTGCGTACGGCCCAGTACATCACTGGGGCCAAGCTTCCTGCCATCCAGGACCTCTATACCAGGCGGTGTCAGAGGAAGGCCCTAAAAATTGTCAAATACTCCAGCCACCCTAGTCATAGACTGTTCTCTCTGCTACCACACGGCAAGCGGTACCGGAGCGCCAAGTCTAGGTCCAAAAGGCTTCTTAACAGCTTCTACCCCCAAGCTACAAGACTCCTGAACAGCTAATCATGGCTACCCGGACTATTTGCATTGCCACCCCCACCCCACCCCACCCCGTCTGCTACTGTGTTTATTATCTATGCATAGTCACTTTAACTCTACCCACATGTACATATTACCTCAATTACCTCGACTAACCGGTGCCCCCGCACATTGACTCTGTACCGGTACCCCCTGTATATAGCCTCCCTACTGTTATTTTATTTTACTGCTGCTCTTTAATTATTTGCTATTTTTTATTTTTTACTTATCTTTTTTTACTTAAAAACGGCATTGTTGGTTAAGGGCTTATAAGTAAGCATTTCACTGTAAGGTCTACACCTGTTGTATTCGGCGCATGTGGCAAATACAATTTGATTTGAATAGTTAGGCCATTTCGCAATAAGAAGTGCTTGTTTCCCCAATAGCCTGCTGGAATAGGCTACTGAGGATGGGGTCATAATTTCAATCACTTAATTAAATATTAATGATATGTATATGAACTGAATATGCTTGTCAACAACAGCCAGTGATTATTTTTTAAAATGTGTTTTACCTGTAGCCTAATTTGACTACTGTTACCCTCAGGCTAATGCGTTCATAATAACACGAGGCTACAACGACAATAAACTGAAGTTATAGGCCATTTATTAAATTGGTTTGCCAGCTCCAGGTAGGCTACACAAGTGGCACAACTTGATTTGCAATGACTCCATTGATATCGTAATTCCAACGTATTTATTGTATCAAATGGTAGCCTACAATGGCATATACATTAATAGGCTACTTGATGGCCAACAGAGGCAAATGTATAATTCTCCACATTTAGCCTAATATCAGCTTCATTGAGGACTTTCCCCATAAAAAGAACCACGCGAGGGTTCCATAACTTCAATTTCAAATTTCCACTCGGGCAGCCCCCGAGACCCAAGAACTGAGAATGCATAAAGCACTTGGCTTGATACGTTTTCTTTAAGCAGTCAACATTAGAATGCAGTTTAAACCACCTCCGAGCGGATTTATGTAATGCGCTCTAGTGCTTTGTCTCCTTATTTGGTTTGGAAATAGGTGTCTCCATAATGACAATCTTAACATCAACTGGTAAAAAGTTGTCACAACGTGCGCGCATAGTGCTCTCGTTGACGTGACTCAGCCAATAACTGTTGCGCTCTATCAACACACACACCCCTGCGGTCCTCCCCACCACTCAATCACTCAGCAACAGCCTGTCTCACTGCCTGACAGTTAGGAACAGGTCACAATGATATATATATATATATATATTAAAGAGAAATGCCATGGCGGCCGCGGTGCAATTAGAAATAGCCCCAAAACCCGCGACCAATACATTTTTACCCGCGACATCGTTTTCAAAGTAGCCCAATTGCAGGAAAACTGCGAACGTGGCAACACTGAGCGCCACACTAATCTTGAGGGGCGTTTCTTTAAACATTCATCCAATCCCCTTGATCCCTCACATAACTAGACAAATCATATGCTTGAATGTGCCGCGGTTCACAGTGCTGTGGCAAGACAGGACAATGATAGAGGTTCCGCTCGTGATCTTAAATTGCAGGTGCTCCGCTCCGATTTCAAAATGATTTGGGGCACAGTTGAAAAGTTAACGCGCTAATGGACTAATTACAAAAATAAAAGCAGTAGTTTTCAATACCCTGAGAGCGTGAGAAGAGGGTCAAATACGTGTGTCTCACGGCCAATGCGTGAGAGTTGGCAGCTCTGGGAAATGTCCAAAGTATACAGTATCTGCAGTGATAGTGGAATGGTAGTGTTTCACAGTATTACCTGCCAGTGTTGTGCTTGGTTGAGATATTCGCCCATTGATTTTTCTAACTGGAGCGGCATCTGCTGTCAAAATGGGAAAGCTGTTTTGATTTGTGGCTGTGTTATCTAGTGGAACGTGGCCAATGTAGAAATCACTCTGTCATTTCCTGGTTGCTAATTCTACACTGTTCGCTAGATTTCAGTTTATGTGAGAAAACATGTGTAGGGCATCACTGTACCATTACAGTCGGTAGATTTTTTTTCCGTTTTTACAGCTGTTTAAAGCTGGTGGACAAAAATTGAAAGTAATAGGTAAGCGTATCGTAACTGCACAGTCTGTAACCGCAGGGTTCTCCAGAGGGTGGTGCGGTCAGCCCAACGCATCACCGGAGGCCCTCCAGGACATCTACAGCACCCGGTGTCACAGGAAGGCCAAGAAGATCATCAAGGACCTCAGCCACCCGAGCCACAGCCTGTTCACCCCAATACCATCTAGAAGGCGGAGACAGTACAGGTGCATCAAAACTGGGACCGAGAGACTGAAAAACAGTTTCTATCTCCAGGCCATCAGACTGTTAAATAGTCACCACTAGCCAGCCTCCAACCAGTACTCTGCCCTGAACTTTAGTCACTGTTACTTGCTGGCTACCACCTGGTGCTCAACCCTGCACCTTAGAGACTGCTGCCCTATGTACATAGTCACAACCTGGTCTCAGAGCATTTCGTATTCTGTACGTAAATCCGTGACACTCCATTTATAGTGAACAAAAAACAGAGTTACAGTTCATATAAGGAAATCAGTCATTTAAATAAATAAATTAGGCCCTAATCTATGCATTTCACATTACTGGAAAGACAGATATGCATCTGTTGGTCACGGATACCTTTAAAAAAAGTTAGGGGCGTGGATCAGAATACCAGTCAGTATCTGGTGTGACCACCATTTGCCTCATGCAACGCAACACATCTCCTTCGCATAGAGTTGATAAGGCTGTTGATTGTGGCCTGTGGAACGTTGTCCCACTCCTCTTCAATGGCTGTGCGAAGTTGCTGGATATTGGCGGTAACTGGAACACGCTGTCGTACACATCGATCCAGTGCATCCCAAACATGCTCAATGGGTGACATGTCTGGTGAGTATGCAGGCCATGGATTAACTGTGACATTTTCAGCTTCCAGGAATTGTGTACAGATCCTTGCGACATGGGGCAGTGCATTATCATGCTGAAACATGATGAGGTGATGGCAGCGGATGAATGGCACAACAATAGGCCTCAGGATCTCGTCACGGTATCTCTGTGCATTCAAATCGCCATCTATAAAATGCAATTATTTTCGTTGTCCGTAGCTTATGCCTGCCCATACCATAACCCCACTGCCACCATGGGGCACTCTGTTCACAACGTTGACATCAGCAAACCGCTCGCCCACACAATGCCATACACATGGTCTGCGGTCGTGTAAAATGACGTTGGAGGCGGCTTATGATAGAGAAATTAACATTCAATTCTCTGGCAACAGCTCTGGTGGACATTCCTGCAGTCAGCATGCCAATTGCATGCTCCCTCAAAACTTGAGACATCTGTGGCATTGTGTTATGTGACAAAACTGCACATTTTAGAGTGGCTTTTTATTGTCCAGAGCACAAGGTGCACCTGTGTAATGATCATGCTGTTTAATCAGCTTCTTGATATGCCACACCTGTCAGGTGGATGGATTATCTTGGCAAAGGAGAAATGGTCACTCACAGGGATGTAAACACATTTGTGCGCAACATAGGAGAGAAATAAGCTTCTTGTGGGTATGGAACATTTCTGGGATCTTTTATTTCAGCTCATGAAACATGGGACCAACACTTTACATGTTGCGTTTATATTTTTGTTCAGTATAGATTCAGCCACGGACCGATTTTATCTGGAGCGGATGGTTGGGGGGCCTGAACATAATACAAAACATTTGTATAATGCAAATTGACCGCAAGAAGCCCAAACAGATATAATGACTAAAACATAATAATTTCAAACCTTGCTTACATTTGTATACTATCATGTGTGTCTCTCTATTATGCGTTGGAATACTTGAGAACAGATTTCTTAAATTAAATTCACTTGGAGCTGATTTGCTGGTGTTTTTACAGTCTTTTATGTCCAACAATGAAAATCCCACACCAAAAGGAAATTATTATTATTTATGTATCTATTGCTCAGAAAACTTGGGATGCCAATTAAAACCGCCTGCGGGCCGCCAGTTGGGGAACCCTGGAGTAATGCATTGACCATTGTTGAGAGTGAGAGAGCATATTGTGGCATCTGCTTGTCTCTGCTCACTAATCCAGTCCAGTGAGTCCGCACCAGGCACGCACGCCATCGCGCGCATGTTGATTTTGTCCACCCACACCAGACGCGATCAGGACACGCAGGTTGAAATATCAAAACGAACTCTGAACCAACTATATTAACTTCGGGACAGGTCGAAAACCATGAAACATGTATGGCAATTTAGCTAGCTAGCTTGCTGTTGCTAGCTAATTTGTCCTGGGATATAAACATTGGGTTGTTATTTATCTGAAACGCACAAGGTCCTCTACTCGGACAATTAATCCACATATTAAAGGGTGAACATAGTGAGTTTCTAGTTCTCTCCTCCGTCAGGCTTCTTCTTCTTCTTCTTTGGACGTTATGTGGCAGTTGGCAACTAACCTTAAGGTGCATTACCATCACCAACTGGACTGGAGTGTGGACCTCTGTTCATCTTTCGATCCCCCACGTGGGTATATGCTCCTAAAAACCAATGAGGAGATGGGAGAGGCGGGACTTGCAGCGCGTCGAGCGTCACAAATAGAACCAAGTTCTATTTTAGCGCCTGGCTACACAGACTCTCGTTGCCGTGCGCGAGCAGTGTGGGTGCAGTGATTGAATAACATGTATCTGTACATTTATTTTGCAACGCTCGCGTACGCAACGCGGTCGGTCTGGTCAGCATGTCACACATTCATTTATCAACGTTGCAGCTGACACTGTCTTGTTTCTGTCAAGCAACCTGCATTCTAGAAACGAGAAGCGTGCAACTGCAGCCAGTAATTCGGGGTGTTCTGCAGTAACCCGTCTTTATAGATCTAATGGTCAATTTTTAAGCTATGACTCCAGTACATAGGCGGGAGGCAACGGGCGCCTTGTTCCTGTCATGCATGTTGGTTTGTTTTGCACGGAACATGGAAGCAGATGATGACCTTTCTTCATTTAGGCAGGGGCGGTGTGTTCATTAGGGCGATATGGGCGACGCACTGCCAAACGGGAAAAGGAAGGGATTTTTTTTCTAATCAATTATATCACGGCAACAGTAGTTTTCAGTGTTCTAATCTAGACGTCTGATCTGCCACTAAATGTCCAATCAGGCTAAAGTCGTGCTTCAAATGTCCCCGCCCGTTTTGGGGCGATTTCAGTCAGGTTGAAAATCGCCCCAGAAGTCTCTCAGACTCTCATGTAAAATCTTTTTTTTTTCAAATATCAGAGCTTTCAATACAATCTCTATGGGTTCCGGGAGGGCTTGCACTTACGCGCTTTTGTCATACGTAACATAACCATGAACATAACTAAGAAAAGAGCGGGTAGCAGCGTCAATCAATTCACGTACTACTGTCAAGATTGCTAGCGTTCAGTGCAACTCGATTGTCTCTTTGAAAGAAGTTCATTTTTGTCTGCGAACAAATCAAGATAAATTGGCAACGAAACAATTAGGACCTCCCAGACCAAATTTAATAATTCAACAGGTTTCTACTAAAGGGGGAAAGTCCTACACCCGAGGATTTTCCAAAAATTGGTACGAACGAAAAACCTGGCTAGCAGGCTGCGATGTAGCTAATGCAGTCTTCTGCTACCCCTGCTTACTCTTTCACCCTGAAGGCGGCACGGCAGACAGCACCGCTTGGACAGCGACTGGTGTAACGGACATGCACCATCTTTCAGAAAAGATTAAGAAACATGAGCTGTCAAAGACCCACATGGATAGCTGTTTGAGATTGTCTGCTTTGGGGAGAGTGAACATTGCCACTCAACTGGATGAGGGATACAGGCTAGCTGTCCGCCGCCACAACGATGAGGTTAGCAAGAACCGCCACATCCTCAGCCGGCTAATCCAGTGTGTGAAGTTTTGCGGAGTGTTTGAGTTAGCTTTGCGAGGCAAAGATGAAACTGAGGGCTCCACCAACCCTGGTATTTTTCTTGGACTTGTCAACTTTGTGGCACAATTAGATGAGGTGTTTGATGACCATCTTAAAAATGCTAAAGTTTTCAAGGGCACATCAAAGACCATTCAAAACGAGCTACTGGAGTGTATGCTAGCGGTCATGACGGAACATATTGTGGAGGAGGTGAAGTCGGCGAACTTCGTAGCTATCCAAGCTGACGAGACCACGGACGTTTCTACACAGACACAGCTGGTGCTTGTGCTGAGGTACATAGATAGCAAGAAGATAAAAAAATTTTCCTGGGGCTTTTTCACAAAATCATGCCCCACGTCGACATTCTGTACCAGAAGCTACAGAAGAAGGACATCGATGCTGTCTTCATCAAACGTGCCCTCGACAGCTTCACAAGCAGTGTGCAGGCCATAAGGTAAGATTAAACAATATCATTCGATCTTTCTCAAAACAGAGCTTTATTTGAAAATGTATGCATGAAAGGAGACATCATCATATTTACAAATCTATACAATTGGCCAGAATATGGTTGTTCATTTTTACAAAGCCATACAGATAGCTGTGTTTACCTTTTCTAGAAATTATTTTCAAATTCTGTTTTCAGGCAAAATGTCTATCACTGTTCATTTTCACAAATCTATACAAGAGGGCAGAATATGGAAGTCTATAAAAATGTCTTATTACCAATAACTTGCATCAATGTTTTCAGTAGCCTCTATCAAAAGCTCCTGCTTGCTTGTTGTGAATTATGCTCAGGTGCACATATTTCCAATTCAACCATGAGGCCTTTTTGAAGCAAGTAATGTGTATATCAGTATTGACTTATATGCTGCCCCTGTCTTCATGTTGTTGCTGGACATATCTTTTTTAAAATGTGTGTAGGTCACCTAAATCATCAGAAAAATTGCCCCCCCTGAGAATTTTTTCAGGAGCCGCCACTGCATTTACAGTGGGGAAAAAAAGTATTTAGTCAGCCACCAATTGTGTAAGTTCTCCCACTTAAAAAGATGAGAGAGGCCTGTAATTTTCATCATAGGTACACGTCAACTATGACAGACAAATTGAGATTTTTTTTCTCCAGAAAATCACATTGTAGGATTTTTTATGAATTTATTTGCAAATTATGGTGGAAAATAAGTATTTGGTCACCTACAAACAAGCAAGATTTCTGGCTCTCACAGACCTGTAACTTCTTCTTTAAGAGGCTCCTCTGTCCTCCACTCGTTACCTGTATTAATGGCACCTGTTTGAACTTGTTATCAGTATAAAAGACACCTGTCCACAACCTCAAACAGTCACACTCCAAACTCCACTATGGCCAAGACCAAAGAGCTGTCAAAGGACACCAGAAACAAAATTGTAGACCTGCACCAGGCTGGGAAGACTGAATCTGCAATAGGTAAGCAGCTTGGTTTGAAGAAATCAACTGTGGGAGCAATTATTAGGAAATGGAAGACATACAAGACCACTGATAATCTCCCTCGATCTGGGGCTCCACGCAAGATCTCACCCCGTGGGGTCAAAATGATCACAAGAACGGTGAGCAAAAATCCCAGAACCATACGGGGGGACCTAGTGAATGACCTGCAGAAAGCTGAGACCAAAGTAACAAAGCCTACCATCAGTAACACACTACGCCGCCAGGGACTCAAATCCTGCAGTGCCAGACGTGTCCCCCTGCTTAAGCCAGTACATGTCTAGGCCCGTCTGAAGTTTGCTAGAGTGCATTTGGATGATCCAGAAGAGGATTGGGAGAATGTCATATGGTCAGATGAAACCAAAATATAACTTTTTGGTAAAAACTCAACTCGTCGTGTTTGGAGGACAAAGAATGCTGAGTTGCATCCAAAGAACACCATACCTACTGTAAAGCATGGGGTGGAAACATCATGCTTTGGGGCTGTTTTTCTGCAAAGGGACCAGGACGACTGATCCGTGTAAAGGAAAGAATGAATGGGGCCATGTATCGTGAGATTTTTAGTGAAAACCTCCTTCCATCAGCAAGGGCATTGAAGATGAAACGTGGCTGGGTCTTTCAGCATGACAATGATCCCAAACACACCGCCCGGGCAACGAAGGAGTGGCTTCGTAAGAAGCATTTCAAGGTCCTGGAGTGGCCTAGCCAGTCTCCAGATCTCAACCCCATAGAAAATCTTTGGAGGGAGTTGAAAGTCCGTGTTGCCCAGCGACAGCCCCAAAACATCACTGCTCTAGAGGAGATCTGCATGGAGGAATGGGCCAAAATACCAGCAACAGTGTGTGAAAACCTTGTGAAGACTTACAGAAAACGTTTGACCTGTGTCATTGCCAACAAAGGGTATATAACAAAGTATTGAGAAACTTTTGTTATTGACCAAATACTTATTTTCCACCATAATTTGTAAATAAATTCATTAAAAATCCTACAATGTGATTTTCAGGATTTTTTTTCCTCATTTTGTCTGTCATAGTTGACGTGTACCTATGATGAAAATTACAGGCCTCTCTCATCTTTTTAAGTGGGAGAACTTGCACAATTGGTGGCTGACTAAATACTTTTTCCCCCCACTGTAGGTAGATTATAAGTATTTCTTGGCAGGCTGAGGTTTAGCCGTTTCTCTCTGCCGTCACTAGTTTAGCCGGTCCTCGCTATTAATGTGGCTACTGTTTTGTTTGGCAAGCCAGCCCACACTTGTTTGACTGACACTATATCTCCGCTATTTCAGTAATGGGACTCGTGCTATTTGAGTAATTCAGCATGTAAACTATAGTGTCAACTACGAAGTTACATTCATATCAGCAGACTAATTTAGCTAGATCAAGTGCGTCTCTGAAGATAGAATGGGTTCTTCTTATCAGTGTCGAGCGTTGGTGAATAGTGGTGAGCATAGCTGCCTTCCAAGCAGTTGACCCGGGTTCGATTCCCGGCCAACGCAGATAATTTTGCCTTAGTTCCTTTTTGATGGAGGCTACATTTTGGTACCTGCGTCACAGCTATAATAAATAGGCTCGATACAAAGGATTACCAAGCAAACGTACCAATAATGTCTCTCAAATACTAGCTCCAATCTAAAAACATCTCCATCAAGCAATTAATTGAACAACACCTTGACTGCTCGTGTTGCACCTTTACTTGCCCCGTTTTATGCTCCCATTTGATTGGGCTTGCCTGTACTTAGTTTCAGATGTTGTAAAATAGCTCAATGGATGTTTTGATGCTGATGCTCCGTTGTGCTCCGCCCCCTCTTGAAACTCCGAGCTGACAGATACAGCTGACTTCCATCCTGAGTGCTAGGCACACGCTTCCATCGCATGAAGTCAAAGAGTCTCCTACGCACCATGGCATCGGACGAATTGGCGAGGAAACTGCAGCCCAGGATGGCCGCAGAGCAGGTTCCCCTATTCAACCCGTGTGCACCAGAGGAGACCCCGGTGAAACCGAGCGACCCTGTCCCTGAGCCGCAGGAAAAAGAGGTGGTGGTCGTTGTCAATGATGCCACATCGGAACTCACGGCGAAACTCACCCGGAGACTGGACATCAACGATGGGAACGCGGCGCCCAAGCAAGCCAAGGTGTTCAACCCTTACACGGAATTCAAAGAGTTCTCCCGCAAACAGATCAAAGACATGGAGAACATTTTCAAACGGTAGGCTTTATTTTTATTTGAATATCATTCTAATATCATTCTTGTGGCAATGGTTATAGCCTATTTTGTGACTTGACTTGATAAAGAGGTGTCCTTAGTTATGTCTGTAGGGGTGGCAGGGGAACAAAGTAACACCGGGTCAGTTGTACTGTAACAGTTTAATAACTCAAATTAGAAACAATTTAGAAAGATGTTATAAAATGTGATAATGCCTAATACGTTTAGTTTAAATCCATCAATTATTTGTTGTTTTATTGACACAAATGTGTAATTATACACATTATACTATTTTTTAAATAATAGACTTGTGGAACCATTCTCCATGTATCTAAATAATAATTGTTATTTTATTTTGTGGGGGGGGGGGGGGGGGGGGGTGTTCGTTGTAACACAGTACCTAAAATCGTAAATTAGACACATTCACATAATTATATAAAATGTCACTTCTTTATATCAAGATTAGCAGATAATACCTTAGAAAAATTACAAAAAAAGTCAAATTCAGACTTTTGAATGCTAAAAATATCTTATATAAAATATCTTAATTTTGGTTACTCCGTTTTTGGTCAATATGACATGCCTGAAAGATCAAATGGAAATATTTGTTGTCAATTTAGTGTATTATCATCGAAATATCAGTTTCAAATCATAATCATCATTTTTAAATTGTCCTTCATTTTTTACCATTGAAGACAGTGTTACATTTAACTCCTCAGCCTGTTACATTTCATCCCGCCTACTGTGTCAATTGTAACATTTGACTCCCGCCACTTTCGGTTGAATTGTAAAACTGGTATGTCCTAGAAATGTAGTTACAGTGTGTAATGGTAGTTGAGCTATGCATGTTGTTTGTATAAAAATATTATTCATCTAACATAAATAGCCTTTTCATAATAAGCAAAAGCCTAAAAGTGTTATTTTTTGTTCCCTGGACTCCACTATGCATGTTTTAAGAGATGAAGCCTATATATTATGTCGGAGACAACTACCTGACCACACAATTGACAAGGTGAACTGAGCTTAGTGACCTCTGTCTACTGCTTGTGGAGTTAAATTGTTGTGGAACTTCAGACTGAATGGTATTCATCTAGCCTTCAACACTTTCCATTTCTGTCATGAATAAATATTAATAATTCATCTCCCATATAGCTTACATGACAATAATTAATCTCTAGGTTGCTAGCCTAGTGTTATTGTTATTGTATAGGGCGAACCCCCCCCCCCCCCCTCTTTTCTCTACCTCTCATTTAATCCTCTCATAGACTACGTACTGTACAAACCTGGTGTGTGTGTGTGTGTGTGTGTGTGTGTGTGTGTGTGTGTGTGTGTGTGTGTGTGTGTGTGTGTGTGTGTAGCTAGAGCCTGCTTTGTCACTCCGGTCTCTGCAGCACCAACCCTTTAGGAAATTCATGGACCCAGCGGGGGGGGGGATGTGGGGCTATACTGGGCTTTACTGACATCCTCTGTACCAGGCCAGAATAATGTTTTCTCCTGGGCCAATGGAACTGTACAGTCCCCCATTGTGCTACTGTCTTTTTTTCACTGGAGGGACAAGGGCTGCTCTTCTCAAACACTGTGTCCCCAGTGACACCCCCTCTCCTGTGCGACAATGGCATCTTTGTGTGTGTGTGTGTGTGTGTGTGTGTGTGTGTGTGTGTGTGTGTGAGGGGTGTCCACTGACGAGAGGAGACCCTACTGTATACAGTGTTTCTCTGGCGAGGGAGAGAGAGAGGGGAGATTGAGACTGGACAGCGTCTGTGTGTGAGACTAGTAGTGTCCAGGTACTGTATTTGCTCAGAGCTATTGGGGAGACTACTTCAGAGCTATTCGGGAGACTACTTCAGAGCTATAGGGGAGCCTACTTCAGAGCTATAGGGGAGCCTACTTCAGAGCTATAGGGGAGCCTACTTCAGAGCTATAGGGGAGACTACTTCAGAGCTATTGGGGAGACTACTTCAGAGCTATAGGGGAGACTACTTCAGAGCTATAGGGGAGCCTACTTCAGAGCTATAGGGGAGCCTACTTCAGAGCTATAGGGGAGCCTACTTCAGAGCTATAGGGGAGCCTACTTCAGAGCTATAGGGGAGACTACTTCAGAGCTATTGGGGAGACTACTTCAGAGCTATAGGGGAGCCTACTTCAGAGCTATAGGGGAGCCTACTTCAGAGCTATAGGGGAGCCTACTTCAGAGCTATAGGGGAGCCTACTTCAGAGCTATAGGGGAGACTACTTCAGAGCTATAGGGGAGACTACTTCAGAGCTATAGGGGAGACTACCTCAGAGCTATAGGGGAGCCTACTTCAGAGCTATTGGGGAGCCTACTTCAGAGCTATTGGGGAGACTACTTCAGAGCTATAGGGGAGACTACTTCAGAGCTATAGGGGAGACTACTTCAGAGCTATAGGGGAGACTACTTACATTTCTGTTGGAGACATTGAACATGAGGACATTTTAATACTTTTGTTCCAGTTCATCTGTTCATCTAAAGCTTTGTAGCTACAGGTGCATGTGAAAACAGTGTAGAGAAGGATAATGATTGTTGGGTAGATGCAGTGACACTGCAGTTTTTCCAGGACTATGTATTTAAACTTGAGTTTTACATTTGAGTTTGACCTAATTTAGCTCTCAGCACAGTTGGAAAGGAAGACTCAGTAAGTAGAGGGGAAAATGGGTCACAGAGAGAGGGAGAGAGGAGGGGGGCTTGATATCACCCTCTTTCCTTAGGAGGACGTTGGGTTGATATAGTGAACTTACTTGAACACGCCTCTCATTGACAAACATGCACTTAGATGCACTCATGAAGAAACATTTAGTAAACGTGCCCCCCCCCCCTCTCTCTCTCTCTCTCTCTCTCTCTCTCTCTCTCTCTCTCTCTCTCTCTCTCTCTCTCTCTCTCTCTCACACACACACCCACACACACACTGCCCCAGATTCTCTTGTGTTGGTTGAATGTGTCCTCTATCTCCTTCGCCTCTGTTTTCTTCCATGAAGACCCCCCCCACCCCTCTCTCTCGCTCTTCATTCTCTATCTCTATGGCTTGCTCTCAAGCTGTCCTGCCCGGGGCAGGTTTTATCCATCTCTCCTATAGCCATCACTGGGGCACTTCCTAGACATATGTCCAGCCCGTGATAGACACGTGTTGCAGCATTACCCACCCAGGATAGACACATGTTGAGGCATTACCCATCCGTGATAGACACGTGTTGCAGCATTACCCACCCAGGATAGACACATGTTGAGGCATTATAGACACGTGTAGCTGCATTACCCACCCATGATAGACACGTGTAGCTGCATTACCCACCCGTGTCGTAAGTGTCATAAGTATAGACTGTCAAAGCTTTAGAGTTTGGTTTCTGTGCAATGCTCAGACCTTGATTATTAATTAGATCACAGTGAGTTGAAGTGCTGTAAAACCTCCATGTCCTTAGTTTATCCTATCTTCTCTCTGTAGGCTTTTCATTGGCTGAAGCGGAGAGGTCAGGTGTGCTGTCTTTGCCTGACTCATTATTTTCTGAGTGGACACTGCTTCCTTTATCTACCCAACCCCTGTTTCATCTCCCCCTGCTCTCCTTAGCTTTGCATGCAGGGTACTTGACCCTCTGACCTAGGCACTGGCGGGTAACCTAGATGTGGGTGAGACACATGCTCAGCGGGGGCAGTGGCCAGTCTGTCTGTGTCCTAAAGTGTTCTTGGATGCGGTCGTGGTGGCAGAGCCTAGCTGGGGTGAGGGCCAGGGAGGGGGCACTTTGGAATGTTCTAAGTGTGGGTAGGCTAGATTGAGGGCAGGGCTGGGGCCATTCCATCCTAAATTCTGCCCCTTCTCTCACCCCTTTACACTCTGCCTCACCCTATCATCTTTTGGTCTATCCCTCCTCACCCTCTCTCTCTTCCCTGATCCTGCCCCACTCACTCACCCACTTTCTCTGCATTCCAGAGGCCTTAACCCGTCCCTGCCTTTTAACTCTGCATAACTCGAACTCATCATCAACACTACACTCTTAGAAAAAAAGGTGCTATATAGAACCTAAAAGTGTTATTCGGCTGTCCCCATAAGAGAACCCTTTGAATAACCTTTTTGGTTCCAGGTAGAACCCTTTTGGTTCCAGGTAGTACCCTTTTGAGTTCCATGTAAAACCCTTTACACAGAGGGTTCTACATGGAACCCAAAATAGTTATACTTGGAACCAAAAATGGTTCTCCTATGGGGACAACAGAATAACCCTTTTGGAACCCTTTTTTCTAAGAGTGTAGTCACAATTCTGACTTTTGATTGAGTCACTGATCTAAAAACAGCCTCTGGTAACGTGTTAGTCACTGTGATTTCTGAGGGATGCATTACAGATGAGGATGTAGGCGCTATCAGCCGGCCCTTATCTGCTCCATCTTCACTCAGACACTAGAACGCCCTATAGCAGCAGGAGTGACCTGAATTACACTCCTGTTGAGAGAGAGGGAGGGAGAGAGAGAGAGAGAGAGAGAGATCCAAAAATACAGTGTCCATGCCAAAAGCCTTGGTATCTATAATTACCATACTGCAGGAAGTTAGCTGTGGGACAATAAGGCCTGACTATGGGCTGTGGCACCACTCCCTGACAAAGGAAGACATTCCACAATACTGTTGTTTTCTTGCAACGTCTCACTTTTGAGTTTTTCGATAGCCAAACAGCCTTTCAGTCTTATCTATTTTACGTCAAAGCTTTCGGCAGACTTTCGGTCGGTAGATTGTGGTAGAATGCTGGGGCTGGAATAGTAGCCCAGAGTAGTATTTTACTGATCATAGTACTCAAGTGCCTCTGACCAGGCAGGTTTTCTGTTCTTTCAGCATAACATGTTGTTGTTGTGAGATACTGACTTACCCCGCTGAGGAGCTGGACTAGGACCTGTCACTAAGCTGTGAAGTGAGTCCTGTACGTACAGGTGACAGTTGCTAAGCTGCTCTGGGGTCATCAGTTGCTGTGAACAGTTGTCATACTGGTCAGCTGTGGAGGGCCAAACGGAACCAGCTGTCCTAGAACACAGATGGCAGGAAATGTGTTGTGTGTGTGTGTGTGTGTGTGTGTGTGTGTGTGTGTGTGTGTGTGTTATGTGTGTGTGTGTAATGTGTGTGTGTGTGGGTGAGGGGCATGAATATGGTGAAAAGTAATTCAGCAGGCTTGACAGGGACACAAACAGGAATGAAGGTATTGGGTGCGTTACAGTATTGGGTGGATGTAGATTGATATTCAACAGGACAAAACGTGTTTCATTAGTGGTTGTATTCGTACCAAGGATTTATTTTGGGATGGATGTTTAGCGTTAGTAAAGCAATGTTTCCCTTTGAAGTGATGTGTGTGGGGTGGGGTTCAAATCAGTGGTCCTTTGTGCTACTGAGATGATGATATCTTTAGGCTGAATGTTAGGAAGTTAATAGTCCTAAATCAGGTTGTTTTGAAGGGAGGGGGTTTAGTTCCTAAGGCCTTTGAAGAGTTGGACTGAAACAATGACCTCTCTCTCTCTTTGGTCTCTGGTCTGACCAGATTACACTCCTACCATTCAGGTGTTGGCAGATAGGAGCACTTGTGTGTGTGTGTGTGAGTGTGTGTGTGTCTGTGTGAGAGAGAGTGTGTGTGTTTCCTCACTCACACCCAGATCCAGTGCCACTCGAACAGCTGTGTGACAGGATCTATAAATACTGTTGTGTCAGATAGACAGACAGACTCCTTGCATGCCATCTCACAAACACACACACACACACACACACACACACACACACACACACACACACACACACACACACACACTGCTACTCTATCTCAATCTCACTCAGTCATGTCTCTCTCTGTTTTTCAATTACTCCCTTGATCTGTTTATCTAGGACCCCCAACACCCTTGATTAATCTGTTGTGTGTCTGATGACAAATTATTGTGTGGTGTGTTTACTGTGATTTATTAGGGAAAGTTGGTGTTTGTGTGTGTCAGTCAAGCGCAGACAGCTGTCAGGGGACTGTCCGGTTAGTGTCAACCACCTGGATCACTATTCCCAACATCATACCTTTATCATAACATGTCTGTCTCTCCTGTGTGTGTGTGTGTGTGTGTTTAATGTCATTGGCAGGCTTAGGACCTGTATCTCTATGTCTAGATGTGGCAGTCTGGTCAGAATCAGGGTATAGATGCCTTTCACCACATTGGGCCTTTCAGCCAGTCTAGGCTGAACTTAGAAAGGTTTGGCACATATCTTACTAGAGCCATGAGGTTTTGCTGAGCATTTGACCTGACCATGAGAAACACCTCTAGTTGTTGGCTATATAACTATCTATGGCCATAGCTTTTGACCTTTATGACAGACTTTAAATGTTTCCTCTCCTGATAATTTAATGTGAGGTAGTGTAATGTCTGTGTACCTTCGTCTCTCAATAGCTATATGTAGACACACCTGTATGTAGATTTGACAGTGTTAAGGAGGGCTTCATAGAGTTGTGATGTTATAATGGAAGTTCATTGAGCTACCCTCCTCTCTCTGTAGTTTTGACGGTGGTAAGGACGGCTTCATAGACCTGATGGAGTTGAAGCTGATGATGGAGAAGCTGGGAGCGCCTCAGACCCACCTGGGCCTCAAGAACATGATCAAGGAGGTGGACGAGGACTTTGATGGCAAGCTGAGCTACAGAGAGGTGTGTGTACTGTACTGTCTACGTCCATGTCAATTTCCCTGTGTGTGTGTGTGTGTGCCTGAGTGAGTCAATGCCTCACAAGGCCTGTTAATTACAGTGTGTATGTTTTAACTGCAGTAACACATACAGTGCCTTCAGAAACTATTCACTCTCCTTGACTTTTTCCACATTTTGTTGTGTTACAACCTGAATTTAAAATTGATTACATTTAGATTTTTTTGTCACTGGCCTACACAAAATACCCGATAATGTGAAAGTGGAATTATGTTTTTGAAATGTTTACAAATGAATTAAAAATGAAAATCTCAAATGTCTTGAGTCAATAAGTATTCAACCCCTTTGTTATGGCAAGCATAAATAAGTTCAGGAGTAAAAATTTGCTTAATAAGTCACATAATAAGTTGCATGGACTCACTCTGTGTGTAATAATAATGTTTAACATGATTTTTGAATGACTACCTCATCTCTGTACCCCACACATACAATTATCTGTAAGGTCCCTCATTTGAACAGTGAATTTCAAACACAGATTCAACCACAAAGACCAGGGAGGTTTTCCAATGTCTCGCAAAGAAGGGCACCTATTGGTAGATGGGTAAAAAAAAAAAAAAGCAGACATTGAATATCCCTTTGAGCATGATGAAGTTTTTAATTACACTTTGGATGGTGTATCAATACACCCAGTCACTGCAAAGGTACAGGCGTCCTTCCTAACTCAGTTGCCGGAGAGGAAGGATACCACTCAGGGATTTCACCATGAGGCCAATGGTGACTTTAAAACAGTTACAGAGTTGAATGGCTGTGATAGGAGAAAACTGAGGATGTATCAACAACATTGTAGTTACTCCACAATACTAACCTAATTGACAGAGTGAAAAGAAGGAAGCCTGTACTCAATAAAAATATACCAAAACAGGCATCCTGTTTGAAACAAGGCACTAAAGTAATACTGCAAAAAAATGTGGCAGAACAATAAACTTTTTGTCCTGAATACAAAGTGTTATGTTTGGGGCAAATACAATACAACACATGACTGAGTACCACTCTCCATATTTTCAAGTATAGTGGTGGCTGCATCATGTTATGGGTATGCCTGTAATCGTTAAGGACTGGGGAGTTTTTCAGGACAAAAAATAAATGGAATGGAGCTAAGCACAGGCAAAATCCTAGAGGAAAACCTGGTTCAGTCTGCTTTTCACCAGACACTGGGAGATTAATTCACCTTTCAGCGGACAATAACCTAAAACATAAGGCCATATCTACACTGGAGTTGCTTACCAAGAAGACAGTGAATGTTCCTGAGTGGCCGAGTTACAGTTTTGACTTAAATCTACAAGAAAATCTATGGCAAGACCTGAAAATGGTGTCTAGCAATGATCAACAACCAATTTGACAGAGCTTGAAGAATTTTGGAAAGAATAATGTGTTAATGTTGCACAATCCAAGTGTGGAAAGCTTTTAAAGACTTACCCATAAAGACTCACAGCTGTAATCACTGCCAAAAAACAAAAACAAAGGTGCTTCTACAAAATATTGACTCAGGGGTGTGAATACTGTAAATGAGATATTTCTGCATTTCATTTTCAATAAATGTGCAAACATTTCTTAAAACATGTTTTCACTTTGTCATTATGGGGTATTGTCAAAATCCATTTTGAATTCAGGCTGTAACACAACAAAATGTGGAGAGAGAGAGAGAGAGAGAGAGAGAGAGAGAGAGAGGGAGGAAAAGGGCAACCAGTGGAGCACAAACACCATTGTAAATACAACCTATATTTATCTGTTTATTTATTTTCCCTTTCATACTTCAACTATTTGCACATTGTTACAACATTGCTAATAATATAACATTTGAAATGTCTATATTATTTAACAACTTTTGTGTGTATAATGTTTACTGTTAATTTTTTAAAAATGTATTTCCCTTGTTTATTTCCCTTTTATTTATTGTCTATTTCACTTGCTTTAGCAATGTAAACATATGTTTCCCATGCCAATAAAGCCCTTTGAATTGCATTGAATTTAGAGCGAAAGAAGCTGATTACAACAGGTAGAGCACACTTCTGCATGACTTATTTCATGGGAGGGGGCTGAGGCTATCTCCCCGTATCCCTCTTACTCCCCTCCCTCTCTCTTTTTCTCTTTCCTACCCCCTCCCTCGCCCTTGTTACTCCTCTCCCTCTCCCTCCTTATCTTTCCTACTTCCCTCTCTCTCTCCTTCTCTTTCCTACCCCCTCCCTCGCCCTTCTTACTCCTCTCCCTCTCCCTCCTTATCTTTCCTACTTCCCTCTCTCCCTCCTTATCTTTCCTACTTCCCTCTCTCTCTCCTTCTCTTTCCTACCCCCTCCCTCTCCCTTCTCCCTCATATTCCCCTCCCTCTCAATTCAATTTCAATTTAAGGGCTTTTATTGGCATGGGAAACGTATGTTAACATTGCCAAAGCAAGTGAAGTAGAGAGTAAACAAAAGTGAAATAATTTTTTTATATTAACAGTAAACATTACACTCAGAAATTCCAAAAGAATAAAGACATTTCAAATGTCATATTATGTACAGTGGGGAGAACAAGTATTTGATACACTGCCGATTTTGCAGGTTTTCCTACTTACAAAGCATGTAGAGGTCTGTAATTTTTATCATAGGTACACTTCAACTGTGAGAGACGGAATCTAAAATAAAAATCCAGGAAATCACATTGTATGATTTTTAAGTAATTAATTTGCATTTTATTGCATGACATAAGTATTTGATCACCTACCAACCAGTAAGAATTCCGGCTCTCACAGACCTGTTCGTTTTTCTTTAAGAAGCCCTCCTGTTCTCCACTCATTACCTGTATTAACTGCACCTGTTTGAACTCGTTACCTGTATAAAAGACACCTGCAAGATCTCACCTCGTGGGGCTTCAATGATCATGAGGAAGGTGAGGGATCAGCCCAGAACTACACGGCAGGACCTGGTCAATGACCTGAAGAGAGCTGGGTCCACAGTCTCAAAGAAAACCATTAGTAACACACTACGCCGTCATGGATTAAAATCCTGCAGTGCACGCAAGGTCCCCCTGCTCAAGCCAGCGCATGTCCAGGCCCATCTGAAGTTTGCCAATGACCATCTGGATGATCCAGAGGAGGAATGGGAGAAGGTCATGTGGTCTGATGAGACAAAAATATAGTTTTTTGGTCTAAACTCCACTCGCCGTGTTTGGAGGAAGAAGAAGGATGAGTACAACCCCAAGAACACCATCCCAACCGTGAAGCATGGAAGTGGAAACATCATTCTTTGGGGATGCTTTTCTGCAAAGGGGACAGGACAACTGCACCATATTGAGGGGAGGATGGATGGGGCGAGATCTTGGCCAACAACCTCCTTCCCTCAGTAAGAGCATTGAAGATGGGTCGTGGCTGGGTCTTCCAGCATGAAAACGACCCGAAACACACAGCCAGGGCAACTAAGGAGTGGCTCCATAAGAAGGATCTCAAGGTCCTGGAGTGGCCTAGCCAGTCTCCAGACCTGAATCCAATAGAAAATCTTTGGAGGGAGCTTAAAGTCCGTATTGCCCAGCGACAGCCCCGAAACCTGAAGGATCTGGAGAAAGTCTGTATGGAGGAGTGGGCCAAAATCCCTGCTGCAGTGTGTGCAAACCTGGTCAAGACCTACAGGAAACGTATGATCTCTGTAATTGCAAACAAAGGTTTCTGTACCAAATATTAAGTTCTGCTTTTCTGATGTATCAAATACTTATGTCATGCAACAAAATGCAAATTAATTACTTACAAATCATACAATGTGATTTTCAGTGTATCAAATACTTGTTCTCCCCACTGTATGTTTTTGGTTGGATAGGTTTCTCAATTTCTTTCTTAGGTTTTTGCATTCTTCATCAAACCATTTGTCACTGTTGTTACTTTTCTTCGGTTTTCTGTTAGATATTTTTAGATTTGATAGGGAAGCTGAGAGGTTAGTGGAACATTTTGTCCAGGAAGTTGTCTAAAAGGGATTGAATTTGTTGTTGCCTAATTGTTTTTTGGTAGGTTTCGACACTACTTTCCTTCCATCTATAGCATTTCTTAATATTATTCAGTTCCTTTGGCTTTGACGCCTCATGATTGAGTATTGCTCTGTTCAAGTAGACCAGGGTTCTTCAATTCCGGTCCTGGAGGGCCGAAACAATTCTGTTTTTTATTTCTACCTGGTAGTTAATTGCACTCACCTGGTGTCCCAGGTCTGAATTAGCCCCTGATTAGAAGGAGAGGATGAAAAACAGAGGTGTTTTGGCCCTCCAGGTCCGGAATTGAAGAACCCTGAAGTAGACTGTGATTTTGCTGTGGTCTGATAGGGGTGTCAGTGGGCTGACTGTGAATGCTCTGAGAGACTCTGCGTTGAGGTCAGTGATAAAGTAGTCTACAGTACTACTGCCAAGAGATGAGCTATAGGTGTACCTACCATAGGAGTCCCCTCGAAGCCTACCATTGACTATGTACATACCCAGTGTGCGACAGAGCTGCAGGAGTTGTGACCCGTTAATGTTGGTTATGTTGTCGTAGTTGTGCCTAGGGGGGCATATTGGGGAGGGAATGCTGTCACCTCCAGGTAGGTGTTTGTCCCCCTGTGTGCTGAGGGTGTCAGGTTCTTGTCCAGTTCTGGCATTTAGGTCGCCACAGACTAGTACATGTCCCTGGGTCTGGAAATGATTGATTTCCCCCTCCAGGATGGAGAAGCTGTCTTCATTAAAGTATGGGGATTCTAGTGGGGGGATATAGGTAGCACACAGGAGGACATTTTTCTCTGTTGAGATAATTTCCTTTTGAATTTCTAGCCAAATGTAAAATGTTCCTGTTTTGATTAATTTAATAGAGTGAGTTAGGTCTGCTCTATACCAAATTAGCATGCCCCCTGAGTCCCTTCCCTGTTTCACACCTGGTAGTTTGGTGGATGGGACTACCAGCTCTCTTTAACCTAGAGGGCAACCAGTGGGTCCGTCTCCTCTATACCATGTTTCTTGTAGGATGACAATGTCTTTATTTCCGATTTCTTTGGTGAAGTCCAGGTTCCTGCTCTTTAGGCCAAAGGCAGATGGCCTCAGGCCTTGGATATTCCAGGATGAAATAGTGAAGGCTTTGTGTTCCATAAAGTGTCTAATGTTGTTGGTCGTGTGGTTTGGCCTCAGGCCAGAAATTGTGAGCAGAGCCTGCTGAGCATCTGGTACATGCCATTGTCTTGGGCTAGTGTAAGAGTGGGGGTTGGGCCTGTTTGCCTGCTCACAGCCTGGGCGTATGTGTGACTTTCATGTTGAGGCCCCCTTTAGGGTCCGGGCGAAGGTGGGCACTGCTGCCTTGTATAGGTGGACCTGGTCGTAAAGGCTGTTCACGTCCAGGGTGGAGTGGTGGGCCAGGTAGACATTTGGTTTTGAGGCACAGTCACGGGAAATACTTGCGTTTACCTGCTGTATGGTAGTAGGGTTGAAATATTTTCGTGGTAGCAGGGTTGAGATAGCCACTTGTGCGTTGGGGAAAGTAGAATAAGCTTTTTCTATCACTCCCTTGAGTACTGTGGCCACCCTTTCCTGCTGTGTTCTCAGGTCGTTTGTGCCTGTGTGTATTATTATGTGGCTGGGTGATCCTAGTTGGTCCTCAGACAGAAGGTCTAGGGCGCGCTGGGTGTTTGGACACCAGAGTTTAGACACTGTGTGTTTGGGGAAAAGTTTATTTTATTTTATGTATTTCCCGTTTGAGTCCATAAGGAATACAATCTGTGGCTTGTGTATGTCTTCAGTGGGTGTGGGGGGGTCGTCATGAGGACTATCAGGGTGTCTGACAGGGGGGTTGCTCAGAGGTGTTGGGGTCCCCAGGGCTTGGGGTTCTTCATTTGTTTGTCAGGCTGTGATGTCGAGGCTATGGTCAGGGTCTAGGGTGTACTGTTCTGCTGCTGTGTCGAGACTTTGGTCAGAATCTGAGGTGGGCTGTTCTGCTGGCTTCTCTGCGGGGGTGGCCAGCTCGCTAATGAGTTGTTCTCTGTCACCCGACATCGTTCTCACCTTCTCCTCCAGCACTCTGATCCTCTCCTGTAGTGCTCTGTTCTTCTCCTGCTCCTGCTCTTTCTCCTGTTGATGTTGTCTCACCACAGTCCAGAGTGCAGATAAGTCTCTCTCCACCTCCAGCTCTTCAGGTCTAGTTAAGGGGGTGTTGTTGTGCTGAACTGTTGTCTGGGTCTGCGCTGACTGGAGTGTAATCACCTGCTGTTCCAGCACCACCTGCCTTACCTCCAGCTGGGTGAATGTATCCTTCATTTCAATGAGGGAGTAGTACTCTGTGCTGGGAAGTTGACTTTCTGCTTGGGGTTGCTCGTCTGTGGGGTTATTTATTGAAAAGGTCTGGTCTGACCCGCTCGGGGTGGGGGTATCTTTCTCAAGGGAGAGCTTCTCCTGCTGAGCTATTTCTTTGATTAGGTAAAAGTCCAGCTGGAACTGTTTGGTGTTGCCCTGGACCAATACTGTTCCAGATTTATAGAGATTTATATTAGCTGACTCAGAGTCCTCATTGTCTAGTATCCTGAGTTTCCACCCATCGCTAACACCCCCCCCCCCTCTTAACAGAGGGGTAGTGTGCTAGTATAGCACTGTGCCATGCCTGGGGATGGTCTGTGTGGAAGATAAGGTTGCTTATGTTCCATTTTTATAAAAGTCAGCAAAAAGTGTCTCCTGATTTCCCATAGGGAGCTTCATTTTGTACTCTTCGTGTCTTATCATTCTTTACATACAGGGGGTACTGTCTTTTAATTACCTCTGAACAGCGGGAGGGTGCTTCTAAGGCCTTTCCATTTGGTTGGGGTAGACTGTGCGACTCTCCTGCCATTGTTGGGCTCAAGGGCTTTGACACCTCTCACTTCACACATCAGTACTAATTGAAGTTGTATCTCTTTGTACTAGCAAGCTTGGTAGCCTTAGCATTCAGTCCTTATAAAGTAAAATATATCATTGTAATGTATTTTTCTTCTTGGTTTTTGAAAGTAAAAAATTGTTTCAGACTAAACATTACTCACTCAGTTGCAGGTTGGATGGTGTTTTCAGGTTTCTGTTTGTTTGCCAGAGCATTTGCTGTATAGTTTGGGAATAGTAATCCTTGGTAGTAGAAAGCCTTCCAGGTAATTCCGTCCAAAATCAAGTTGTAGGTTTGGAGTTTTGGTTTGGAATGAAGGTTATGTTGTGGAGGGTAGCATCCTGTATATGTCCCTGCCAAAAAAATCTAAGTTTATCTAACTCTAAATCTATATTTTTTGTAAAAACATGCTGGAAAATGCAGGAGCAATGTCTTTGAGCTCTCTCTTTCTCTCTTGGGTCTCTCTCTCTGCATCTTTCCTACCCCCTCTCTCGTTCTCTCTCACACACTCACAGGGTATAACAGGTGATAGGGGCAGCTGAACAGAGATACAAAGACTCTGTTGTGTTTCAGCTCTGAGGTATTGACTAAAGCCAAATGCTTGCTTCTCTTTGCCTCTCATTCTCCTGATTGGAGTAGCAGGGTTCCACACAGACATATCCCATTACACAGCACAGTCCCCCTAGGACCACTGGTGGTCAGGCTAGATGGAGAATTCTATCACCCCTCTGAGCCTGGTTCCTCTCTAGGTGTCTTCCTAGGTTCCTGCCTTTCTAGGGAGTTTTCCCTAGCCACTCTGCTTCTGCATCTGAATTGCTTGCGCTTTGTGGTTTTAGGCTGGGTATCAGTATAGTACTTTGTGACAACTGCTGACGTAAAAAGGGCTTTATAAAATTTGGTTGATTGATATCAGGTCGCTACACCAAGGTCGCATACAGAAATCACTTCTCATAGGAGGACAGTTCTGACACTAAACCCACAGACATGAACAGTTGTTATCACGTCTATATGATGTTATCCAGGCTCTGCTGTAGCCGGCCGCAACCGGGAGACCAATGGGGCGGCGCACAATTGGCCCAGCGTCGTCCAGGGTATGGGAAGGGAATGGCAGGCAGGGAGGTAGCTCAGTTGATGGAGCATGGCGTTTGCAACGCCAGGGTTGTGGGTTCGTTTCCCACGGGGGGCCAGTATGAAAATAATAATATATGCACTAACTGTAAGTCGCTCTGGATAAAAGCATCAGCTAAATGACGTAAATGTAAATGTAAAATGTTATGATATTAGAAGGAACCGTTATCACTTCTATATGATGTTATGATATTAGAAGGAACCGTTATCACTTCTATATGATGTTATGTTATTAGAAGGAACCGTTATCACTTCTATATGATGTTATGATATTAGAAGGAACCGTTATCACTTCTATATGATGTTATGATATTAGAAGGAACCGTTATCACTTCTATATGATGTTATGATATTAGAAGGAACCATTATCACTTCTATATGATGTTATGTTATTAGAAGGAACCGTTATCACTTCTATATGATGTTATGTTATTAGAAGGAACCATTATCACTTCTATATGATGTTATGTTATTAGAAGGAACCGTTATCACTTCTATATGATGTTATGATATTAGAAGGAACAGTTATCACTTCTATATGATGTTATGATATTAGAAGGAACCATTATCACTTCTATATGATGTTATGTTATTAGAAGGAACCGTTATCACTTCTATATGATGTTATGTTATTAGAAGGAACCATTATCACTTCTATATGATGTTATTGTTATTAGAAGGAACCATTATCACTTCTATATGATGTTATGATATTAGAATAAACAGTTATCACTTCTATATGATGTTATGATATTAGAAGGAACAGTTATCACTTCTATATGATGTTATGATATTAGAAGGAACCGTTATCACTTCTATATGATGTTATGATATTAGAAGGAACCATTATCACTTCTATATGATGTTATGTTATTAGAAGGAACCGTTATCACTTCTATATGATGTTATTGTTATTAGAAGGAACCATTATCACTTCTATATGATGTTATGATATTAGAAGGAACAGTTATCACTTCTATATGATGTTATGATATTAGAAGGAACAGTTATCACTTCTATATGATGTTATGATATTAGAAGGAACAGTTATCACTTCTATATGATGTTATGTTATTAGAAGGAACCATTATCACTTCTATATGATGTTATGATATTAGAAGGATCCATTATCACTTCTATGTGATGTTATGATATTAGAAGGAATCGTTATCACTTCTATATGATGTTATGATATTAGAAGGAACCATTATCACTTCTATATGATGTTATGATATTAGAAGGAACCGTTATCACTTCTATATGATGTTATGTTATTAGAAGGAACCATTATCACTTCTATATGATGTTATGATATTAGAAGGAACCATTATCACTTCTATATGATGTTATGTTATTAGAAGGAACCGTTATCACTTCTATATGATGTTATGATATTAGAAGGAACAGTTATCACTTCTATATGATGTTATGATATTAGAAGGAACCATTATCACTTCTATATGATGTTATGTTATTAGAAGGAACCGTTATCACTTCTATATGATGTTATGTTATTAGAAGGAACCATTATCACTTCTATATGATGTTATGTTATTAGAAGGAACCGTTATCACTTCTATATGATGTTATGATATTAGAAGGAACAGTTATCACTTCTATATGATGTTATGATATTAGAAGGAACCATTATCACTTCTATATGATGTTATGTTATTAGAAGGAACCGTTATCACTTCTATATGATGTTATGTTATTAGAAGGAACCATTATCACTTCTATATGATGTTATGATATTAGAATAAACAGTTATCACTTCTATATGATGTTATGATATTAGAAGGAACAGTTATCACTTCTATATGATGTTATGATATTAGAAGGAACCGTTATCACTTCTATATGATGTTATGATATTAGAAGGAACCATTATCACTTCTATATGATGTTATGTTATTAGAAGGAACCGTTATCACTTCTATATGATGTTATTGTTATTAGAAGGAACCATTATCACTTCTATATGATGTTATGATATTAGAAGGAACAGTTATCACTTCTATATGATGTTATGATATTAGAAGGAACAGTTATCACTTCTATATGATGTTATGATATTAGAAGGAACAGTTATCACTTCTATATGATGTTATGTTATTAGAAGGAACCATTATCACTTCTATAAGATGTTATGATATTAGAAGGATCCATTATCACTTCTATGTGATGTTATGATATTAGAAGGAATCGTTATCACTTCTATATGATGTTATGATATTAGAAGGAACCATTATCACTTCTATATGATGTTATGATATTAGAAGGAACCGTTATCACTTCTATATGATGTTATGTTATTAGAAGGAACCATTATCACTTCTATATGATGTTATGATATTAGAAGGAACCGTTATCACTTCTATATGATGTTATGATATTAGAAGGAACAGTTATCACTTCTATATGATGTTATGATATTAGAAGGAACAGTTATCACTTCTATATGATGTTATGATATTAGAAGGAACAGTTATCACTTCTATATGATGTTATGTTATTAGAAGGAACCATTATCACTTCTATATGATGTTATGATATTAGAAGGATCCATTATCACTTCTATGTGATGTTATGATATTAGAAGGAACCGTTATCACTTCTAAATTATATGATGTTATTTTAATAGAAGGAACCGTTATCACTTCTATATGATGTTATGATATTAGAAGGAACCGTTATCACTTCTATATGATGTTATGATATTAGAAGGAACCGTTATCACTTCTATATGATGTTATGATATTAGACTGTTAGGTAATTATTGGTGTTGTGAAGCTTTGTAGGGATTGCAAGTTATGACATACAATTGTTGTGGCAGTACATTAAATGTAGGACCCTATATTTGGCAAAAAATCACTTCGTAGCTGTTTTTAGAGCAACAAAAATAAACTATGACCTACAATAACATCTTCTGTTTATTTCACAATGTGCAGGGCACTGTAATAAGGGAGTACAGTGAGGGAAAAAAGTATTTGATCCCCTGCTGATTTTGTACGTTTGCCCACTGACAAAGAAATGATCAGTCTATAATTTTAATGGTAGGTTTATTTGAACAGTGAGAGACAGAAAAACCAAACAAAAATCCAGAAAAACGCATGTCAAAAATGTTATAAATTGATTTGCATTTTAATGAGGGAAATAAGTATTTGACCCCCTCTCAATCAGAAAGATTTCTGGCTCACAGGTGTCTTTTATACAGGTAACGAGCTGAGATTAGGAGCACACTCTTAAAGGGAGTGCTCCTAATCTCAGCTTGTTACCTGTTTAAAAGACACCTGTCCACAGAAGCAATCAATCAATCAGATTCCAAACACTCCACCATGGCCAAGACCAAAGAGCTCTCCAAGGATGTCAGGGACAAGATTGTAGACCTACACAAGGCTGGAATGGGCTACAAGACCATCGCCAAGCAGCTTGGTGAGAAGGTGACAACAGTTGGTGCGATTATTCGCAAATGGAAGAAACACAAAAGAACTGTCAATCTCCCTCGGCCTGGGGCTCCATGCAAGATCTCACCTCGTGGAGTTGCAATGATCATGAGAACGGTGAGGAATCAGCCCAGAACTACACGGGAGGATCTTGTCAATGATCTCAAGGCAGCTGGGACCATATACACCAAGAAAACAATTGGTAACACACTAAGCCGTGAAGGACTGAAATCCTGCAGCGCCCGCAAGGTCCCCCTGCTCAAGAAAGCACAAATACAGGCCCGTCTGAAGTATGCCAATGAACATCTGAATGATTCAGAGGAGAACTGGGTGAAAGTGTTGTGGTCAGATGAGACCAAAATCGAGCCCTTTGGCATCAACTCAACTCACCGTGTTTGGAGAAGGAGGAATGCTGCCTATGACCCCAAGAACACCATCCCCACCGTCAAACGTGGAGGTGGAAACATTAAAATGCAAATCAATTTCTAAAATTTTTGACATGCGTTTTTCTGGATTTTGTTGTTGTTATTCTGTCTCTCACTGTTCAAATAAACCTACCATTAAAATGATAGACTGATCATGTCTTTGTCAGTGGGCAAACGTACAAAATCAGCAGGGGATCAAATACTTTTTTCCCTCACTGTATATATTCTACAATCTACTGACCTAAAAAGTATAGATATGTGTAGTTCTGTCTGAGCCTCTCTCACCCACCCTGATGTTTTCCTCTCTCCTCCAGTTCCTGCTGATCTTCAGGCGAGCAGCAGCAGGCGAGCTGCAGGAGGAGAGTGGTCTGATGGCTCTGGCCAGACTGTCTGAGATAGACGTCTCCACAGAGGGAGTCATGGGGGCACGGGACTTCTTCGAGGCTAAGGTAGGAATGGGATAGAGGAAGAGGAGAGAGAGAGTATGTGTGTGTGTGTGTGTGTGTGTGTGTGTGTGAAAAGGGTTGGTTATGTGTCAACGTTATAGAATCAATGCCCATGACGAACCAGGGTGATTGGACAAGGGGAGGGTGTGTGATGTGTGTTAAGTGTCCCAGATGTATAGTTGTGAAGACTTGAGGAAATACAGGTCACAGTATACGGGTCACAAGCACTCAGCTAATGACAAAGCAAAAACAGGTTTTTAGAAATTTTTGCAAATGTATTAATAATAAAAGAACTGATATCTTATTTACATAAGTATTCAGACCCTTTACTCAGTATGCATATGCAAAAATGTTGAAAAACATGATTTCTCTTTGTCATTATGGGGTATTGTATGTAGATTGATGAGGAAAACAATTAATTTAATCAATTTTAGAATAAGGCTGTAATGTAACAAAATGTGGAAGAAGTCAAAGGTCTGAATACTTTCCAAATGCACTGTATAATCCCTTGCTGTACTGTAGATCTAATAGTGTGTTGTATGGTGCAGGTGCAGGCTCTGAAGGTGGGCAGTAAGTTTGAGGCTGAGATCCGAGAGGAGCAGGAGGAACAGAAGAGACAGGCGCTGGATATGAAACAGAGGCGGGCTGCCTTCAAAGAGCTGCAGTCTGCCTTCTGCTCCTAATACAGTACACACACACACACACTAAAACACACACACACACACACTAAAACACACACACACACACACACACACACTAAAACACACACACACACACTAAAACACACGCACACACTAAAACACACGCACACACTAAAACACACACACACACACACTAAAACACACACACACACTAAAACACAGACACACACTAAAACACAGACACACACTAAAACATGCATGATCACACGCATACTCACTTGCACAGAAAAGGAGGATTTAAAGCAGTTCCATAGCTTCCCTGAATACACAAATAATAATATTTTATTGAATAATGAAAGATTGATATTAAGGTTATTGTTATGATATGACTATTATGATTGATTGTTGTTATTATTGTTCTAATAAAAATGATTATACAGAATATTCTCACTTATTTTAAAACAGTGAGGTCATACCTATTTGAAGAAAATTGATTTTTCTATTTGCCATCAATAATTTAATTGTTTAATGTTTGATGTACATTACAGAAAAGGTTATGTGGAGCAATGTATTGACCAATTTATGTGTAGAAGGCAAAGGAATGTTAAAATACCTGTCTGTTGAAACCTTTAAAAATCACTCTGTGAATCTACGTTTTTGCTATTGGCATATTGTAGGTGGTGTTGTTATACTGAATATTGACCTGTAATCCATGTTTGTTTAATTTCTAGAAACATACCATCATGTAGCAATGTAGCATTATGTTTTCTTATGTGTTCTGAAATTAAAAGGAAATGGATGTATTGTATTTTTCCATAAATTAAACAATGGTAATCACAATCTGTGTGTTTCTCAATAATGTGTGTATTCTAGTGATGTCATATCATTTGCTGGTCTGATAAGTTTAAACAGCTGTCGTACAGTACCGGTAAGGAAAGACAGGAGGCCGCATGGTAGCAAGGCTGACTTGATGTACAGTGCATTCGGAAAGTATTCAGACCCCTTGACTTTTTCCACATTTTGTTTCATTACAGCCTTATTCTAAAATGGATAAATGTTTATTTTATTTTTAAATGTCCTCATCAATCTACACACAATACCCCATAATGAATACTTATGTAAATAAGGTATTTCTGTTTTAAATTTTTTATACATTTGCAAAAATGTCTAAAAACCTGTTTTTGCTTTGTGATTATGGGGTATTGTGTGTAGATTGATGAGATTGGTTTAATGTAATCAATTTTAGAGGCTGTAACGTAACAAAATATGGAAAAAGTCAAGGTGTCTGAATACTTTCCGAATGCACTGTAGTAACAGGAGGCAAAATGGAAGAGAGGCTGGCTTGATATAGTAACGTACACACCCAGCTGGAATACTATCGCCATACAGGATTACATTCTGTAGGCAATTGCCATCCACATTCAACATGTATAGAATATTATGTGTTATTGTGAGAGATCCTGTGAAATGAAGTATGAGAAAGTATGAACAAGTAATGTTTCTGTATTTGAATTGTTCAGAAAATATTATTTTATTTCATGTAATGTACACTGTACAAGCCATTGGAACATGTATTATGTCACAATAAGATTTAATCTCTGAAAATCAGGGCTTTCTTTCCATAACATTATTTCCATTTACTCTTTAATATTTGTGTATTGCTGTTGACTCAAATGCATACATGCATGATGTAATAGTGATTTCTGTCTTTACATAAATTCAAAGGGAAAATATAAAGATGATCTACTTACTTTCTCCAAACGTTTAACCTATCACTAAAGTGCTCAATCTAAAGCCATAGCATTTTACATATTGAACATGTGTAATCAATGTATAACATAGTATTACATTTCATCTTTGGCTAATATTTGGTGTAAATAGACACACTGATTTCAGTGAAGATTTCTCATAAACATTTAAGGCAGTAATCTAATCAATGTGCAGTTAAATCAATTGATATTTTCTAAGGCATGACTGAAATTTCTGACAGTTCAATATTAGATACCTCAGTTAAAAATTATTGAAGACATTGAGTTGTCACCTTTCAAAGCAGGCTCCTCTAGACTACAGAGGCTGCTTTACACAGACAGCCCAATTCGGATATATATACAGTACCAGTCAAAAGTTTGGACACACCTACTCATTCCAGGTTTTTTCTTTATTTTTTAAACTATTTTCTACATTGTAGAATAATAGTGAAGACATCAAAACTATGAAATAACACATTGAATCATGTAGTAACCAAAAAAGTGTTAAACAAATCAAAATATATGGTATATTTGAGGTTCTTCAAAGTAGCCACCCTTTGCCTTGATGAAAGCTTTGTACACTCTTGGCATTCTCTCAACAAGCTTCATGAGGTAGTCACCTGGAATGCATTTCAATTAACAGGTGTGCCTTCTTAAAAGTGAATTTGTGGAATTTATTTCCTTAATGCGTTTGAGCCAATCAGTTGTGTTGTGACAAGGTAGGGGGGGTATACAGAAGATAGCTCTATTTGGTAAAATACAGTGGGGGAAAAAAGTATTTAGTCAGCCACCAATTGTGCAAGTTCTCCCACTTAAAAAGATGAGAGAGGCCTGTAATTTTCATCATAGGTACACGTCAACTATGACAGACAAATTGAGAAAAAGAAATCCAGAAAATCACATTGTAGGATTTTTTATGAATTTATTTGCAAATTATGGTGGAAAATAAGTATTTGTTCACCTACAAACAAGCAAGATTTCTGGCTCTCACAGACCTGTAACTTCTGCTTTAAGAGGCTCCTCTGTCCTCCACTCGTTACCTGTATTAATGGCACCTGTTTGAACTTGTTATCAGTATAACCTGTCCACAACCTCAAACAGTCACACTCCAAACTCCACTATGGCCAAGACCAAAGAGCTGTCAAAGGACACCAGAAACAAAATTGTAGACCTGCACCAGGCTGGGAAGACTGAATCTGCAATAGGTAAGCAGCTTGGTTTGAAGAAATCAACTGTGGGAGCAATTATTAGGAAATGGAAGACATACAAGACCACTGATAATCTCCCTCGATCTGGGGCTCCACGCAAGATCTCACCCCGTGGGGTCTAAATGATCACAAGAACGGTGAGCAAAAATCCCAGAACCACACGGGGGGACCTAGTGAATGACCTGCAGAGAGCTGGGACCAAAGTAACAAAGCCTACCATCAGTAACACACTACGCCGCCAGGGACTCAAATCCTGCAGTGCCAGATGTGTCCCCCTGCTTAAGCCAGTACATGTCCAGGCCCATCTTAAGTTTGCTAGAGTGCATTTGGATGATCCAGAAGAGGATTGGGAGAATGTCATATGGTCAGATGAAACCAAAATAGAACTTTTGGGTAAAAACTCAACTTGTCGTGTTTGGAGGACAAAGAATGCTGAGTTGCATCCAAAGAAAACAATACCTACTGTGAAGCATGGGGGTGGAAACATCATGCTTTGGGGCTGTTTTTCTGCAAAGGGTCCAGGATGACTGATCCGTGTAAAGGAAAGAATGAATGGGGCCATGTATCGTGAGATTTTGAGTGAAAACCTCCTTCCATCAGCAAGGGCATTGAAGATGAAACGTGGCTGGGTCTTTCAGCATGACAATGATCCCAAACACACCGCCCGGGCAACGAAGGAGTGGCTTCGTAAGAAGCATTTCAAGGTCCTGGAGTGGCCTAGCCAGTCTCCAGATCTCAACCCCATAGAAAATCTTTGGAGGGAGTTGAAAGTCCGTGTTGCCCAGCGACAGCCCCAAAACATCACTGCTCTAGAGGAGATCTGCATGGAGGAATGGGCCAAAATACCAGCAACAGTGTGTGAAAACCTTGTGAAGACTTACAGAAAACGTTTGACCTGTGTCATTGCCAACAAAGGGTATATAACAAAGTATTGAGAAACTTTTGTTATTGACCAAATACTTATTTTCCACCATAATTTGCAAATAAATTCATTAAAAATCCTACAATGTGATTTTCTGGATTTTTTTTCCTCATTTTGTCTGTCATAGTTGACGTGTACCTATGATGAAAATTACAGGCCTCTCTCATATTTTTAAGTGGGAGAACTTGCACAATTGGTGTCCTCAGATCCTCAAAAAATTCTACAGCTGCACCATCGAGAGCATCCTGACTGGTTGCATCACCGCCTGGTATGGCAACTGCTTGGCCTCTGACCGCAAGGCACTACAGAGGGTAGTGCGTACGGCCCAGTACATCACTGGGGCAAAGCTCCCTGCCATCCAGGACCTCTATACCAGGCGGTGTCAGAGGAAGGCCCTCAAAATTGTCAAAGACTCCAGCCACCCTAGTCATAGACTGTTCTCTCTGCTACCGCACGGCAAGCGGTACCGGAGTGCCAAGTCTAGGTCCAAAAGACTTCTCAACAGCTTCTACCCCCAAGCCATAAGACTCCTGAACAGCTAATCATGGCTACCCGGACTATTTGCACTGCCCCCCCACCCCATCCTTTTTACGCTGCTGCTACTCTGTTAAGTAAGTATTTATGCATAGTCACTTTAACTCTACCCACATGTACATATTACCTCAACTACGTCAACTAGCCGGTGCCCCCGCACATTGACTCTGCAACGGTACCCCCCTGTATATATAGCCTCCCTACTGTCACTTTATTTTACTGTATATATAGCCTCCCTACTGTCACTTTATTTTACTTCTGCTCTTTTTTTCTCAACACTTTTTTTGTTGTTGTTTTATTCTTACTTTTTTGTTTAAAATAAATGCACTGTTGGTTAAGGGCTGTAAGTAAGCATTTCACTGTAATGTCTGCACCTGTTGTATTCGGCGCATGTGACCAATAAAATTTGATTTGATTTGATTTGATTTGACTAAATACTTTTTTCCCCCACTGAATCAAGTCCATATTATGGCAAGAACAGCTCAAATAAGCAAAGAGAAATGACAGTCCATCATTACTTTAAGACATGAAGGTCAGTCAATCCGGAAAATTTCAAGAACTTTGAATGTTTCTTCAAGTGCAGTCGCAAAAACCATCTAGCGCTATGATGAAACTGGCTTTCATGAGGACTGCCACAGGAACGGAAGACCCAGAGTTACCTCTGCTGCAGAGGATAAGTTCATAACAGTTACCAGCCTCAGAAATTTCAGCCCAAATAAATGCTTCACAGAGTTCAAGTAACAGACACATCTCAACATCAACTGTTCAGAGGGGACTGTGTGAATCAGGCCTTCATGGTGGAATTGCTGCAAAGAAACCGCTACTAAAGGACACCAATAAGAAGAAGAGACCTGCTTGGGCCAAGAAACACAAGCAATGGACATTAGACCGGTGGAAATTTGTCCATTGGTCTGGAGTCCAAATTTGAGATTTTTGGTTCCAACCGGCGTGTCTTTGTGAGACGCGTTGTGGATGAACTGATGATCTCCGCATGTGTATTTCCCACCGTAAAGCATGAAGGAGGAGGTGTTATGGTGTGGGGGTGCTTTGCTGGTGACACTGTCTGTGATTTATTTAGAATTCAAGGCACACTTAACCAGCATGGCTACCACAGCATTCTACAGCGATACGCCATCCCATCTGGTGTGGGCTTAGTGGGACTATTATTTGTTTTTCAACAGGACAATGACCCAACACACCTCCAGGCTGTGTAAGGGCTATTTTACCAAGAAGGAGAGTGATGGAGTGCTGCATCAGATGACCTGACCTCCACAATCCCCCAACCTCAACCCTATTGAGATGGTTTGGGATGAGTCAGACGGCAGAGTGAAGGAAAAGCAGCCAACAAGTGCTCAGCATATGTGGAAAGTCCTTCAAGACTGTTGGAAAAGCATTCCAGGTGAAGCTGGTTGAGAGAATGCCAAGAGCGTGCAAAGCTGTCATCAAGGCAAAGGGTGGCTATTTGAAGAATCTCAAATATAAAATATATTTTGATTTGTTTAACACTTTTTGGGTTACTACATGATTCCATATGTGTTATTTCATAGTTTTGATGTCTTCACTATTATTCTACAATATGTCTCCTGAGTGGCGCAGTGGTCTAAGGCACTGCATCGCAGTGCTAACTGTGCCACTAGAGATCCTGGTTCGAATCCAGGCTCTGTCGCAGCTGGCCGCGACCAGGAGACTCATGGGCGGCGCACAATTGGCCCAGCGTCGTCCAGGGTAGGGGAGGGAATGGCCGGCAGGGATGTAGCTCAGTTGATAGAGCATGGCGTTTGCAATGCCAGGGTTGTGGGTTCGATTCCCACGGGGGGCCAGTATAAAAGATAAATAAAAATGTATTCACTAACTGTAAGTCGCTCTGGATAAGAGCGTCTGCTAAATGACGTAAATGTAAATGTAGAAAATAGTAAAAATAAAGAAATAACCTTGAATGAGTAGGTGTGTCGAAACTTTTGACTGGTACTGTATATATATATTTATTCTACCACAAATTGGTCTTTTGTCCAATCAGATAAGTTATTTTGCCAATAATTGGACAAAAGATCGGATTTGGGCTGCCTGTGTAAACGCAGCCAGAGTGTATTCCATAGCAGCGTAGTGTTATTGATTGTGGAATATCATCCTTCACGGCAGTGAATGTGCCTGTTGGTTCTAGAGCTCTCAGGTAGCTAGAACATGTTCTACAATCTAGTGGTCTTCAATCCACTGGATGAATGCCCTTTGGTATGGACGGTTGCTTAACCAGGTAGCAGAGCCATAGAAACCTGTCCCTCCCATATTGCCCCTAACGCTCCCTTTCTGCCCCTATCTCTATCCCTGTGTTACTACCCTCCCACACACATACACATACACATACACACACACACACACACACACACACATATATATATAGAATAATAGTGAAGACATCAAAACTATGATATAACACAAATGGAATCATGTAGTAACCAAAAATAGCCACCCTTTGCCTTGATGACAGCTTTGCACTCTCTTGGCATTCCCTCACCCAGCTTCACCTGGAATGCTTTTCCAACAGTCTTGAAGGAGTTCCCACATATGCTGAGCACTTCATGGCTGCTTTTCCTTCACTCTGCGGTCCGACATCCCTAACCATCTCAATTTGATTGAGATCGGGGGATTAAGGAGGCCAGGTCATCTGATGCAGCACTCCATCACTCTCCTTCTTGGTAAAATAGCCCTTACACAGCCTGGAGGTGTGTTGGATCATTGTCTTGTTGAAAAACAAATGATAGTCCCACTAAGCCCAAATCAGATGGGATGGCGTATCGCTGCAGAATGCTGTGGTAGCCATGCTGGTTAAGTGTGCCTTGAATTCTAAATAAATCACAGAGAGTGTCACCAGCAAAGCACCCCCACACCATAACACCTCCTCCATGCTTTAGGTTGGAAATACACATGCGGAGATAATCCATTCACCCACACCGTATCTCACAAAGACAGGGCCGTTGGAACCAAAAATCTCAAATTTGGACTCCAGACCAAAGGACACATTTCCACCGGTCTAATGTACATTGCTCGTGTTTCTTGGCCCAAGCAGGTCTCTTCTTCTTGTTGGTGTCCTTTAGTAGTGGTTTCTTTGCAGGAATTCGACCATGAAGGCCTGATTCACACAGTCTCCTCTGAACAGTTGATGTTGAGATATGTCTATTACTTGAACTCTGTGAAGCATTTATTTGGACTTCAATTTATGAGGCTGGTAACTCTAATGAAGTTATCCTCTGCAGCAGAGGTAACTCTGGGTCTTCCATTTCTGTGGCTGTCCTCATGAGAGCCAATTTCATCATACTTCTTGATGGTTTTTGCGACTGCACTTAAGGAAACTTTCAAAGTTCTTGAAATTTTCCAGATTTGACTGAGCTTCATGTTTTAAAGTAATGATGGACTGTTGTTTATTTTGCTTATTTGAGCTGTTCTTGCCATAATATGGACTTGGTCTAATACCAAATAGGGCTATCTTCTGAATACCCGCCCTACCTTGTCGCAACACAACTGATTGGCTCAAATGCATTAAGAAGGAAATAAATTACATAAACTAACTTTTAAGAAGGCACACCTGTTAATTGAAATGTATTCCAGGTGACTACCTCATGAAGCTTGTTGAGAGAATGCCAAGAGTGTGCAATGCTGTCATCAAAGCAAAGGGTGGCTATTTGAAGAATCTCAAATATAAAATATATTTAGATTTGTTTAACACTTTCTTGGTTACTACATGATTCCATATGTGTTATTTCATAGTTTTGATGTCTTCACTATTATTCTATAATGTAACAAAATAGTACAAATAAAGAAAAACCCTTGAATGAGTAGGTGTTCTAAAACTTTTGACCAGTAGTGTGTATATATTTATATATATATTCTAAACCCCGGAACCCACCCATCCCGCCTTTCTCTCTGTCCCTTACTCCTCTCATCTATTACCCTCTCCCCCTCCTCCCACCCCCGTTGTCCCCCTCCTCCCACCCCTCGTTGTCCCCCTCCTCCCACCCCTCGTTGTCCCCCTCCTCCCACCCCTCATTCTTCCCCTCCTCCTTCCCCTCCCTTACTCCATCCTGTCACTCCCATCCCCGTTGATTTGCACCACACACTCCTTGTCCAGAGGCTCATTGCAGTGGGCAATGCCAAAGTGCTGACTGCTCACCTGGTACCTGCCTTGCTTGTCCAGCCCCATGGCGGGCACGAAGCGCCGCTCAAACTGGATCTCCTGGCGCAGGTAGGACGTCCTCTTCTGGCAGGCGTCGCCCGTGCCCTCCTGGGAGGCGGAGAGAAACACCACTAGCTCAAAGTGGCTGGCGCTGCCCTCACGCAGGGCCGGGTAAAGGGGGCTCTGGCGGTCCAGGACGTGGTAGAAGGTGAGGGGGAAGATGAAGAAGGGGCAGGGGCGCGGACCCAGCCGGTCCAGCTGGAAGTCCAGGTTGGTCTGGTGCAGGACCTGGTTGTCTCTCTCTTCGTACAGCACGGCACTGACCTCCACGTCCACCAGGGGGCGGCGCAGAAGGTTAGTGGCCCGGAACACGAGGCAGGGCTGGCCTTGGTGCTGACCCACCACCGCCTGGGGGCTGAACTGGATGGCCCCCGCACGCTTCTGGGGACGGGCGATCTTAGCCACAAACGCACCTGAAGAGCGGGAAAGGGAGAGAGAAAAAGTGAAGATGTAGATATCAGTCGTTTTCCTTCGAAATATGTATGTTTTGTTGTTATTTTATCTCAAGAGCCCAGGTGAAACAAAGATCGAATATAAAAAAGAAAGCAAAATAATAGAATAAGAATAAATAAATAAATACAAGATGAAGAAGACCAAACAGCTGTGTCCTCAGCATTGAAACGTACAACAACAAACTGAGCAAGTGAGAAAGAGAAGTGCTCCTCTCCATTATAAAGTACCTGTGATGAAGGCTTCCAGCATGAGGCCCAGCAGCATCTGAACTGCCAGCAGGGCTATAGCGCTGGGACAGTCCCCACTGGGGAACATGGTGCCGTACCCAATGGTCAGCTGGGTCTCCAAGGAGAAGGAGAAGGCTGCGGTGAAGCTGGTGATGTATTTGACACACACCACGTGTCCCTCTGGAGGAGCGTCGTGGTCCTCCACCGCCAGGTCTCCATTGAGGTGGGCCAGTAGGTACCACAGGCAGGCGAACAGCAGCCAGTGGGCCACGAAGGAGGTGCAGAAGGCCAAGAGGACCCAGCGCCAGCGCAGGCACACCACTGCCCCCCACAGGTCCTGCAGGGAAGAGCCAGGGTGTATATACCCATTCAATTATTGCTGGCTTCCCAGACACAGATAAAGGCTAATCCTGGTCTAATAATCAAGTTCAATGGATATTCTCAATTGAGAGTTTAAATCCAGGACTAGTCTTAATCTATTTCGGCATAACCGGCCCGTAGAGTGTCTGTGTGTAACTTTTTATTTTAAATTGACTTTTCTGTTTAGTCAGCAGCACCTCTACACCTCAACTATTTAGGGTGTGTGTCAACTCCTTTATTTTACCTGTAGGGCTAGCAGCCAGGCAGAGGCAGAGGCCCAGGACGGCCACAGGCCAGGAGAGGGAGGGGAGGAGCGCAGGGCGCAGTGACCGTCCTTGGTCACTAGGCGCTGGCAAGACAGGTAGGACGGGGATGATGTGGACAACAGGAGAGGGGAAGAGGAGACCTTGTTCCCGTCCAGGTCATTGGTTGTTTTGGTGGTCATGGTTACAGGGAGGTGAGGGGTCGAGGGCAGGCGAGTGGGCAGGTCAGGATGAAGGTATCTGGAAACAAGCACAATCATGCCAAGAATCATAGAGGACCGTTTATAATAACTTTGTAAACATGGACAACTTTGACTTTACAAATCCACTTTGACATTGTTATGTAGTTGGTTATGTACATAGGGGGACAGACAGAGAGAGACAGAAACTTCCATAAACGTCTAGAATGTTGTTGCAGGTGATTAGAGAAGTGCTCAGTGGGGTATCTGTCAGTGGAACACAGCGACATGCAGAGCAGGAATGTGGTGAGTTTAATCTGGGAGGAACAGACTCAGTAACAATCACTACAGTACCAGACTGGGACTTCTCTCTCCCATCTGTTCTCTAGTCTTGTTCAGCAACATGTTACAATGCTTTATGGATGATCACTTGGATAAGTAACACACACCCTCCTCATGTACTGACTGTACACTATATGATAGAATATTTCCGTCAGAACATGGACATGAATGAAGGTTCACCAAGAAGAGAGTGTGATGATGTTTGAGGTTTATATGAAAATAAAAGTCATTCTGTGAGATTAAAGATGCTTTTTATGAACCCATGAAGTCTCTTGTTTGCATTGTGTATGTACAGTATTTGCTGGCTGTAAGAGATGAGCTGAGAAAAAAATACAAAAATGTATGTTAAATGCTGTATCTAACTCACATCATGGACCAGAGGGACATAAAGGGATGCATTGCAAAAAAAAACTGTCCTGTTTATAACTTTAGCCTGTAAATTGTGCACCATGTACTGTTTGTAAGTATAGATGGAATATACAGCTAACAAAGCTATTCCTTTGATACAAAAACACTCTTCAATAAATGTAAATGTCAAAAGCTGTTCAATATTTGTACAGTTAACAAAGTAGAAAATCGTGTTATCGTTTTTTTCTGTGTATTATACGGCTAAAATTACACTTGGTAGTAAAAACTAGCCCTGAGCCTTGACTACACACGAGGACAGTCACAAAAGACAAAATCGTTGCTAAATGTCGTGGGAACCTCACTGGAGTAACTCTATGTTTCTGAGGGGTTTTATTCATCAACATTTAAATTGTGGGTCATAAAATGGGGAATATTGAGGCACTTATGTTGGCTAATTCAATTACAGATTTGTTATAGTCAGAACTAATCACTGGCATGGGCTAACAAGTCAGGCTGCAGCGGCTAGCTTCTAGCTGTCGCTTCTGCTCTCTAGGCCAAGCATGGGACTGTTATTACAGAAATACTATAGGGTAATGGGTAAGCACGGCTACGTGTTAGCGCAGTAAGAAGCGCTTCATTGTCCTGAGGTGGGGGGATGCCATCTTGAGAGAGGCCATCAGAGAGGCTGTCACATGAGGAGCATGCGGCGTGCAGGGGAGGCAAACACACACACACACATACAGTGGTTACGAATCTCCCATATCCCCCCCATGTCTGTTGGGCCTGGTGGCCATTTTCTCCTCAGTGTGTTTGTGAGATAGCGGCGGCTATTAGATGATGCTAACAAACAGCACTCTTTCTGTGGGCTCTCTCTGTGGATGGATGAGGAGGCTCAGTGGCTGCTGGGACAGTTTGGGGTTGTTGGTTGGAGATGGCTTGGCTACATAGCTGCCGAGGCCCTCTATCACGGCAAAGTGGGGTGCAGGAGAGTTTACCATTTTCCAGCGGATACGTCAATTGTAGAAAACACATTACCAGCATGTTATTGAGTGTTTGTATTAGGTGTCAAAGTTTAAGGGGGCATAGGTATATGTAGGAAGAGGCTGTTTTACTTGTCCTCCGATTTCTCCCTCCACTAGCCTCCACTGGTATTGATTACTGCATCTGACAAGTGTTAAAGTTTAATAGCATATGGATGGAAACTCCACTTCCCCGTCTAATGTCCAGCTTTACCCCCCTCCCCATAGAGATCCAATGAGGACAAGAGGGGAGAAGCTGTTAACCACTCGGAGCTAAACAGTTATAGACTCAATTATATTATAGCTAAATCCTGTAAATGCTTTCCCTGTGGTTATGAAACAGAATTGGACAGGTTGTCCAAGTTGACCTCCCTTTGTCCTACTTAGGCCTATATCTAACATGTGTTAAACATTAAAAGAAACACCCATTTTGTTACTTCAAGCTGGAAAAAGTTGACCTGTTATTTGACTTCTTCAGTCTAGGGTCTCTGAGGGTACAAGCTGTGTTTATGTATTCATTTACATGTACATGATTGACAGTAGACACAGTCTTGGTTAAGCTTTGCTGGTATAGGTGATTCGGCTAGTCAATTTCTTGCACAATGTTCAAGAATGTTGCACAAAATCAATCTTGCAATTTGAAGTTGAAAGTCTAACTTTTTTTGGGACAGATTTTTCTGCTTTTTCTGTAGTGATGCAATCCCCTGTCTCTCTTTCTGTCTCCCTCTCTGTCTCTCTGTCTGTCTGTCTGTCTGTCTCTATCTCCCTCTCTGTCTCTCTGTCTGTCTGTCTCTCTATCGATGTCTCTCTCTCTCTCCCTTTCTCAACCCTCTGTCTCTCTCTCTGTCTCCCTCTCTGTCTCTCTGTCTGTCTCTCTCTCTGTCTCTCTCTCTCCCTCTTTCTCACTTTCTCTCTATCGATGTCTCTCTCTCTCTGCCGCTCTGTCTCTCGCTCTGTCTCCCTCTCTGTCTCTCTCTCTGTCTCTCTCACACACAGTCTTGTATTACCCTCTCTCTCTTCCTCTCAGTGGCCGGTGTCGTCTGACTCCCTGTCCGTCCGTAAATTTACTCACCGCAGTGTAGCACAAGGGCCAGGGATCACCCCTCTGATGGTGCCCTTTTCACCCGAGCGCTGATCCGAGGGCGGGCAGGAGGCGAGGCCAGGGGCGGGAGAACCACCAAATCCGTGGGATGAGAAGATGGGGGGTAAATCCTGAGGTATTCCCGAGGTAAAGGAAGGAAAAAGAAAGTGTCACCCCAGGAACTCTTCGGCGTGGGACCCGGACTGAGCCCAACGCTCTGCTCTTCCGATCTGCAGCTCCGGCTCTCTGCCGAGGATGATTCGAATGGTCACATTACTCTGCATGTGGCCAATTAGTGTTCCCGGAAGGCGAGAGAGGGAGGAGAAAAACCCAAAGAACAACACCTTGTCACAGTTCATTGACAGAGCCAGTTGTAGCTTCTCCGAGTCCTGTGGTTGGTAGGAGTAAATGAGTATAGGAATGATGATTAGAGAGAGGTTCTGGAGGGGGAGTGTGACAACAGGGTGTCTTTGTGTGTGTGTGTGTGTGTGTGTGTGTGTCAGTGTGTGTGTGAGAGAGAAGGAGAGAGAGAGAGAAAGAGAGGGGAGGGGGGGTGAGGGGGGGAGAGAAAGTCTGTTGTTACTGTCTATCTGTCTGTCTACCCAGAAATAAGGGTCCTGTGTTTAGAAGACCTCTTGCACTTAGACAGATGGATATCTTTCGCCTGTGCAGTCATGTCTAACTGGTGATTACTTAATGAAGCATTATGAAAGTATTTGAACAGGGCCATGGAAGATAGGCCATGTTGCAGGTGTTGACAAATAAGACATCCAACTTATCCAACCATAATGTAACCTTTAACCTTAACCTAACCCCTAACCTTATCTCAGATAGTAAGGGTTTTATTATTTATTATTATCACCACATTATCCTAGAGTCATCATGTTATAGTGTTGCTATAGAATGTGATTTCAGATGTGGCAACCCTACTTCACAGTGCTTTGCTACTGGTTGGGCTGTAGTAAGCCATATTACAGGAGTTCAAAGGTCACAGCAGGCCGGGTCTCTGACTCTGGTGCTCCTTCACTTCTTTGCATGCACACTATCAACTGTGGCCAGGTGACCTCTGAAATATTGAAAAAGAAAGATGCCTGGGTAAGAGTTGGAAGAGAGAGGGAGGAGAAGGGAGAGAGGGAGGAGAAGGGAGAGAGAGAGGGAGGAGAAGGGGGCGAGAGCTGGAGGATAAGTGGGAGAGAGGGAGTAGAAGGGGGAGAGAAAGGGAGTAGAAGGGGGAGAGAGGGAGGAGAAGGGGGGAGGGAGGGAGTAGAAGGGGGAGAGAGGGAGGAGAAGGGGGAGAGAGGGAGTATAAGAGGGAGAGAGGGAGGAGAAGGGGGAGAGAGAGGGAGTAGAAGGAGGAGAGAGGGAGGAGAAGGGGGAGAGAGGGAGTAGAAGGGGGGGAGAGAGGGAGTAGAAGGGGGAGAGAGGGAGTAGAAGGGGGAGAGAGAGGGAGGAGAAGGGGGAGAGAGGGAGGAGAAGGGGGAGAGAGGGAGTAGAAGGGGGAATGAAGGAGAAGAAGGGGGAGAGAGGGAGAAGAAGGGGGAGAGGGAGGAGAATGGGGGGAGAGGGAGGAGAAGGGGGAGAGAGGGAGTAGAAGGGGAGAGAGGGAGTAGAAGGGGGAGAGAGGGAGTAGAAGGGGGAGAGGGAGGAGAATGGGGAGAGAGAGGGAGTAGAAGGGGGAGAGAGAGGGAGTAGAAGGGGGAGAGAGGGAGTAAAAGGGGGGAGAGAGGGAGGAGAAGGGGGAGAGAGGGAGTAGAAGGGGGAGAGAGGGAGAAGAAGGGTGGAGAGGGAGGAGAAGGGGGAGAGAGGGAGTAGAAGGGGGAGAGAGGGAGGAGAAGGGGGGAGGGAGGGAGTAGAAGGGGGAGAGAGGGAGGAGAAGGGGGAGAGAGGGAGTAGAAGGAGGAGAGAGGGAGTAGAGGGGGGAGAGAGGGAGGAGAAGGGGAGAGAGGGAGTAGAAAGGGGAGAGAGGGAAAAGAAGGGGAGAGATAGAGTAGAAGGGGGAGAGAGAGGGAGTAGAAGGGGGAGAGAGGGAGTAAAAGGGGGGAGAGAGGGAGGAGAAGGGGGAGAGAGGGAGTATAAGAGGGAGAGAGGGAGGAGAAGGGGGAGAGAGGGAGTAGAAGGGGGAGAGGGAGGAGAATGGGGAGAGAGAGGGAGTATAAGAGGGAGAGAGAGGGAGTAGAAGGGGGAGAGAGAGGGAGTAGAAGGGGGAGAGAGGGAGTAAAAGGGGGGAGAGAGGGAGGAGAAGGGGGAGAGAGGGAGTAGAAGGGGGAGAGAGGGAGAAGAAGGGTGGAGAGGGAGGAGAAGGGGGAGAGAGGGAGTAGAAGGGGGAGAGAGGGAGGAGAAGGGGGGAGGGAGGGAGTAGAAGGGGGAGAGAGGGAGGAGAAGGGGGAGAGAGGGAGTAAAAGGAGGAGAGAGGGAGTAGAGGGGGGAGAGAGGGAGGAGAAGGGGAGAGAGGGAGTAGAAGGGGGAGAGAGGGAAAAGAAGGGGAGAGATAGAGTAGAAGGGGGAGAGAGAGGGAGTAGAAGGGGGAGAGAGGGAGTAAAAGGGGGGAGAGAGGGAGGAGAAGGGGGAGAGAGGGAGTATAAGAGGGAGAGAGGGAGGAGAAGGGGGAGAGAGAGGGAGTAGAAGGAGGAGAGAGGGAGGAGAAGGGGAGAGAGGGAGTAGAAGGGGGGGAGAGAAGGAGTAGAAGGGGGAGAGAGGGAGTAGAAGGGGGAGAGAGAGGGAGGAGAAGGGGGAGAGAGGGAGGAGAAGGGGGAGAGAGGGAGTAGAAGGGGGAGAGAAGGAGAAGAAGGGGGAGAGAGGGAGAAGAAGGGGGAGAGGGAGGAGAATGGGGGGAGAGGGAGGAGAAGGGGGAGAGAGGGAGTAGAAGGGGAGAGAGGGAGTAGAAGGGGGAGAGAGGGAGTAGAAGGGGGAGAGGGAGGAGAATGGGGAGAGAGAGGGAGTAGAAGGGGGAGAGAGAGGGAGTAGAAGGGGGAGAGAGAGGGAGTAGAAGGGGGAGAGAGGGAGTAAAAGGGGGAGAGAGGGAGGAGAAGGGGGAGAGAGGGAGTATAAGAGGGAGAGAGGGAGTAAAAGGGGGGAGAGAGGGAGGAGAAGGGGGAGAGAGGGAGTATAAGAGGGAGAGAGGGAGGAGAAGGGGGAGAGAGGGAGTAGAAGGGGGAGAGGGAGGAGAATGGGGAGAGAGAGGGAGTAGAAGGGGGAGAGAGAGGGAGTAGAAGGGGGAGAGAGAGGGAGTAGAAGGGGGAGAGAGGGAGTAAAAGGGGGAGAGAGGGAGGAGAAGGGGGAGAGAGGGAGTAGAAGGGGGAGAGAGGGAGAAGAAGGGTGGAGAGGGAGGAGAAGGGGGAGAGAGGGAGTAGAAGGGGGAGAGAGGGAGGAGAAGGGGGGAGGGAGGGAGTAGAAGGGGGAGAGAGGGAGGAGAAGGGGGAGAGAGGGAGTAAAAGGAGGAGAGAGGGAGTAGAGGGGGGAGAGAGGGAGGAGAAGGGGAGAGAGGGAGTAGAAGGGGGAGAGAGGGAAAAGAAGGGGAGAGATAGAGTAGAAGGGGGAGAGAGAGGGAGTAGAAGGGGGAGAGAGGGAGTAAAAGGGGGGAGAGAGGGAGGAGAAGGGGGAGAGAGGGAGTATAAGAGGGAGAGAGGGAGGAGAAGGGGGAGAGAGAGGGAGTAGAAGGAGGAGAGAGGGAGGAGAAGGGGGAGAGAGGGAGTAGAAGGGGGGGAGAGAGGGAGTAGAAGGGGGAGAGAGGGAGTAGAAGGGGGAGAGAGAGGGAGGAGAAGGGGGAGAGAGGGAGGAGAAGGGGGAGAGAGGGAGTAGAAGGGGGAGAGAAGGAGAAGAAGGGGGAGAGAGGGAGAAGAAGGGGGAGAGGGAGGAGAATGGGGGGAGAGGGAGGAGAAGGGGGAGAGAGGGAGTAGAAGGGGAGAGAGGGAGTAGAAGGGGGAGAGAGGGAGTAGAAGGGGGAGAGGGAGGAGAATGGGGAGAGAGAGGGAGTAGAAGGGGGAGAGAGAGGGAGTAGAAGGGGGAGAGAGAGGGAGTAGAAGGGGGAGAGAGGGAGTAAAAGGGGGGAGAGAGGGAGAAGAAGGGTGGAGAGGGAGGAGAAGGGGGAGAGAGGGAGTAGAAGGGGGAGAGGGGGAGTAGAAGGGGGAGAGAGGGAGTAGAAGGGGGAGAGAGGGAGTAGAAGGGGGATAGAGGGATTGATTGTTCCGTTGCAAAATCTTCCTTCACATTACTATCTACCCTCACTCTTTCATAAAGTATTTCTGTTGCTAAAGCTTGAAATGTTGCAAAAGTTCGAAGTTCAAAGATAGATTACTTTGCAAAGTGGATGGGCCTATATCCTGCCTGGTTGGCCCTCTCCGGGGGTATCGTCGGATGGGGTGTCACGAGAATTTCTATCTCTAATAGTTAAACTCAACTGTTACTCAAGCTTTGAATAATTCCCAGAGGTTGTAAGACTCTAGTTAATAGTGAATTAAACAAAGTCCCATTTCTGCAATGAATCAGTTTCTTTATTCATGAGAGCTCTCCCGCTGAAAACACACCTACAGTGGGGAAAAAAAGTATTTAGTCAGCCACCAATTGTGCAAGTTCTCCCACTTAAAAAGATGAGAGAGGCCTGTAATTTTCATCATAGGTACACGTCAACTATGACAGACAAAATGAGAAAAAATAATCCAGAAAATCACATTGTAGGATTTTTAATGAATTTATTTGCACATTATGGTGGAAAATAAGTATTTGGTCACCTACAAACAAGCAAGATTTCTGGCTCTCACAGACCTGTAACTTCTTCTTTAAGAGGCTCCTCTGTCCTCCACTCGTTACCTGTATTAATGGCACCTGTTTGAACTTGTTATGAGTATAAAAGACCCCTGTCCACAACCTCAAACAGTCACACTCCAAACTCCACTATGGCCAAGACCAAAGAGCTGTCAAAGGACACCAGAAACAAAATTGTAGACCTGCACCAGGCTGGGAAGACTGAATCTGCAATAGGTAAGCAGATTGGTTTGAAGAAATCAACTGTGGGAGCAATTATTAGGAAATGGACGACATACAAGACCACTGATAATCTCCCTCGATCTGGGGCTCCACGCAAGATCTCACCCCGTGGGGTCAAAATGATCACAAGAATGGTGAGCAAAAATCCCAGAACCACACGGGGGGACCTAGTGAATGACCTGCAGAGAGCTGGGACCAAAGTAACGAAGCCTACCATCAGTAACACACTACGCCGCCAGGGACTCAAATCCTGCAGTGCAGACGTGTCCCCCTGCTTAAGCCAGTACATGTCCAGGCCCGTCTGAAGTTTGCTAGAGTGCATTTGGATGATCCAGAAGAGGATTGGGAGAATGTCATATGGTCAGATGAAACCAAAATAGAACTTTTTGGTAAAAACTCAACTCGTCGTGTTTGGAGGACAAAGAATGCTGACTTGCATCCAAAGAACACCATACCTACTGTGAAGCATGGGGGTGGAAACATCATGCTTTGGGGCTGTTTTTCTGCAAAGGGACCAGGACGACTGATCCGTGTAAAGGAAAAAATGAATGGGGCCATGTATCGTGAGATTTTGAGTGAAAACCTCCTTTCATCAGTAAGGGCATTGAAGATGAAACGTGGCTGGGTCTTTCAGCATGACAATGATCCCAAACACACCGCCCGGGCAACGAAGGAGTGGCTTCGTAAGAAGCATTTCAAGGTCCTGGAGTGGCCTAGCCAGTCTCCAGATCTCAACCCCATAGAAAATCTTTGGAGGGAGTTGAAAGTCTGTGTTGCCCAGCGATAGCCCCAAAACATCACTGCTCTAGAGGAGATCTGCATGGAGGAATGGGCCAAAATACCAGCAACAGTGTGTGAAAACCTTGTGAAGACTTACAGAAAACGTTTGACCTGTGTCATTGCCAACAAAGGGTATATAATAAAGTATTGAGAAACTTTTGTTATTGACCAAATACTTATTTTCCACCATAATTTGCTAATAAATTCATAAAAAATCCTACAATGTGACTTTCTGGATTTTTTTTCCTCATTTTGTCTGTCATAGTTGACGTGTACCTATGATTTTATTTTTTTTATTTTTTTTATTTCACCTTTATTTAACCAGGTAAGCCAGTTGAGAACAGGTTCTCATTTACAACTGCGACCTGGCCAAGATAAAGCAAAGCAGTGCAATAAAAACAACACAGAGTTACATATGGGGTAAAAAACATAAAGTCAAAAATACAACAGAAAATATATATACAGTGTGTGCAAATGTAGCAAGTTATGGAGGTAAGGCAATAAATAGGCTATAGTGCAAAATAATTACAATAGTATTAACACTGGAATGCTAGATGTGCAAGAGATTATGTGCAAATAGAGATACTGGGGTGCAAAAGAGCAAAATAAATAACAATATAGGGATGAGGTAGTTGGGTGGGCTAATTTCAGATGGGCTGTGTACAGGTGCAGTGATCGGTAAGGTGCTCTGACAACTGATGCTCAAAGTTATTGAGGGAGATAAGAGTCTCCAGCTTCAGAGATTTTTGCAATTCGTTCCAGTCATTGGCAGCAGAGAACTGGAAGGAATGGCGGCCAAAGGAGGTGTTGGCTTTGGGAATGACCAGTGAGATATACCTGCTGGAGCGCAGACTACGGGTGGGTGCTGCTATGGTGACCAATGAGCTAAGATAAGGCGGGGATTTGCCTAGCAGTGATTTATAGATGGCCTGGAGCCAGTGGGTTTGACGACGAACATGTAGTGAGGACCAGCCAACAAGAGCGTACAGGTCACAGTGGTGGGTAGTGTATGGGGCTTTGGAGACAAAACGGATGGCACTGTGATAGACTACATCCAATTAGCTGAGTAGAGTGTTGGAGGCTATTTTGTAAATGACATCGCCGAAGTCAAGGATCGGTAGGATAGTCAGTTTTACGAGGGCATGTTTGGCAGCATGAGTGAAGGAGGCTTTGTTGCGAAATTGGAAGCCGATTCTAGATTTAACTTTGGATTGGAGATTCTTTATGTGAGTCTGGAAGTTGAGTTTACAGTCTAACCAGACACCTAGGTATTTGTAGTTGTCCACATACTCTAGGTCAGACCCGTCGAGAGTGGTGATTCTAGTCGGGTGGGCGGGTGCCAGCAGCGTTCGATTGAAAAGCATGCATTTAGTTTTACTAGTGTTTAAGAGCAGTTGGAGGCTACTGAAGGATTGTTGTATGGCATTGAAGCTCGTTTGGAGGTTTGTTAACACAGTGTCCAATGAAGGGCCAGATGTATACAAAATGGTGTCGTCTGCGTAGAGGTGGATCTGAGAGTCACCAGCAGCAAGAGCGACATCATTGATATACACGGAGAAAAGTGTCGGCCCAAGAATTGAACCCTGTGGCACCCCCATAGAGACTGCCATAGGTCCAGACAACAGGCCCTCCGATTTGACACACTGAACTCTATCTGAGAAGTAGTTGGTGAACCAGGCGAGGCAGTCATTTGAGAAACCAAGGCTATTTAGTCTGCCAATAAGAATGCGGTGGTTGACAGAGTCGAAAGCCTTGGCCAGGTCGATGAAGACGGCTGCACAGTACTGTCTATTATCAATCGCGGTTATAATATCGTTTAGGACCTTGAGCGTGGCTGAAGTGCACCCATGACCAGCTCGGAAACCGGATTGCATAGCGGAGAAGGTACGGTGGTATTCGAAATGGTCGGTGATCTGTTTGTTAACTTGGCTTTCAAATACTTTCGAAAGGCAGGGCAGGATGGATATAGGTCTGTAGCAGTTTGGATCTAGAGTGTCACCCCCTTTGAAGAGGGGGATGACCGCGGCAGCTTTCCAATCTCTGGGGATCTCAGACGTTATGAAAGAGAGGTTGAACAGACTAGTAATAGGGGTTGCGACAATTTCGGCGGCTAGTTTTAGAAAGAAAGGGTCCAGATTGTCTAGCCCAGCTGATTTGTAGGGGTCCAGATTTTGCAGCGCTTTCAAAACATCAGCTGTCTGAATTTGTGTGAAGGAGAAGCGGGGGGGGGGGAATGGGCAAGTTGCAGCAGAGGGTGCAGAGTTGGTGGCCGGGGTAGTGGTAGCCAGATGGAAAGCATGGCCAGCTGTAGCAAAATGCTTGTTGAACTTCTCGATTATTGTAGATTTATCGGTGGTGATAGTGTTTCCTAGCCTCAGTGCAGTGGGCAGCTGGGAGGAAGTGCTCTTATTCTCCATGGACTTTACAGTGTCCCAAAACTTTTTGGAGTTAGTGCTACAGGATGCAAATTTCTGTTTGAAAAAGTTAGCCTTTGCTTTCCTGACTGCTTGTGTATATTGGTTCCTAACTTCCCTGAAAAGTTGCATATCGCGGGGGCTATTTGATGCTAATGCTGTACGCCACAGGATGTTTTTGTGCTGGTCAAGGGCAGTCAAGTCTGAGGAGAACCAGGGGCTATATCGGTTCTTAGTTCTGTATTTTTTGAATGGGGCATGTTTATTTAAGATTGAGAGGAAATTACTTTTAAGGAACAACCAGGCATCCTCTACTGACGGAATGAGATCTATATCCATCCAGGATACCTGGGCCAGGTCAATTAGGAAGGCCTGCTCGCTAAAGTTTAGGGAGCGTTTGACAGTGATGAGGGGTGGTCGTTTGACCGCGGACCCGTTACGGACGCAGGCAATAAGGCAGTGATCGCTGAGATCCTGGTTGAAGACAGCTGAGGTGTATTTAGAGGGTATGTTAGTCAGGATGATATCTATGAGGGTACCCATGTTTACGGATTTAGGGTTGTACCTGGTAGGTTCGTTGATAATTTGCGTGAGGTTGAGGGCATCTAGCTTGGATTGTAGGATGGCTGGGGTATTAAGCATATCCCAATTTAGGTCACCAAGCAGTACAAACTCTGAGGATAAATGGGGGGCAATCAATTCACATATGGTGTCCAGGGCACAGCTGGGGGCTGAGGGGGGTCTGTAGCAAGCGGCAACAGTGAGAGACTTATTTCTGGAAAGGTGGATTTTTAGAAGTAGAAGCTCAAACTGTTTGGGCACAGACCTGGATAGTATGATAGAGCTCTGCAGGCTATCTCTACAGTAGATTGCAACTCCACCCCCTTTGGCAGTTCTATCTAGACGGAAAATGTTATAGTTGGGGATGGAAATTTCAGAATTTTTGGTGGCCTTCCTGAGCCAGGATTCAGACACTGCTAGAACATCAGGGTTGGCAGAGTGTGCTAACGCAGTGAATAACTCAAACTTAGGAAGTAGACTTCTGATATTTATGTGCAAGAAACCAAGACTTTTGCGATTACAGAAGTCAGCAAATGATAGCGCCTGGGGAGTAGGAGTGATACTGAGGGCTGCAGGGCCTGGGTTAGCCTCTACATCACCAGAGGAACAGAGGAGGACTAGAATAAGGATACGGCTAAAGGCTTTAAGAACTGGTCTTCTAGTGCGTTGGGTACATAGAATAAAGGGGGCAGATTTCCGGGTGTTATAGAAAAGATTCAGGGCATTATGTACAGACAAGGATATGGAAGGATATGAGTAAAGTGGAGGTAAACCTAAGCGTTGGGTAACAATGAAAGAGATAGCATCGCTGGAGGCATCAATTGAGTCGGTCTCCGCGTGTATAGGGGGAGGGACAAAGGAGCTATCTAAGGCAGGTTTAGCTAGGCTGGGGGGTCTACAGTGAAATAGTACAATTAGAAATAACCGAAACAACAATAAACTAACCATGTTTGGGCTGAGGCTAAACATAAACAGGATGTAGTACCGTAAAAAGGAACAGTCCAGCAGACATCAGCTGTATAGCTGAGTTATCATAAGGTCCGGTGGTAAAGCACTAGTGAGTAAGAGGCCACGGCTAGCGTGTGCTAGCGGGCCGGGGCTAGCAGATGGAATCTTCGTGGTTAACGTCGTAACCACATCAGACGATTTCGTCGGCAGACCAGTCGTGTAGGATCGGCGGGGCTCCGTGTCAACACTAGGTGGTCCCGTCCGGTTGACAGAGAGGTAGATAGCCGGGAGATGGGCCTAGCTCAGGATGATTAGCCAGACCACAGCGTCCGTTTTGTTGTAGCTAGCTGGTAGCGATGAATCCGGAGTTAAAGGTCCAGTGATTCAGTGATTCCGGCGGAAAAACTGATATGTTCTGGGTCGATAACGCGCTGTGCAGACTGGCCGAATATCCGGTGATTAATGTCCAGTGATTAAAATTAATCCCGCAGAAAAAAAATCCAATGTTCTGGGTGAAATACCGCTAGCTGTGGCTAATAGCAAGTAGCTAGTTAGCTGGCTAGCTAGTTTCAACTGGAGATTCTAGATTCTAGATAAAGGTAAGTCAATAATAGAATCCGTTCCACATTGAGTGAGGCGGGTTGCAGGAAAGTATATTTTGTAGAAGGATGAAAAGTCTAATAGGGAAATATGTACGTAAAATACAGAAAAATAGGGTATTTACAGGCTATTTACAGACATACGACAAAAACACAACTGCACTACTACGCCATCTTGGATGAAAATTACAGGCCTCTCTCATCTTTTGAAGTGGGAGAACTTGCACATTTGGTGGCTGACTAAATCCTTTTTTCCCCACTGTATCATCATTTGCCTTTTTATATGCGTTCACACAAAGGAACTTGCTCCGCCCAACTTTAGGCGCCCTGTGACTTTCCACAGTATAGAATGTTTAAGTTTAACAGTTTCTAGGTCTCCTTTACCATGGAATGTTTTTCTCCAGCAGTTTCTACCCCTCTTCTCTGTTAGTGGTTTTATTGTCTTATAACTCTAACACAGTTTACACAGTTATACAGTATCGGGGTGGAATACTTTAGTCATTTACTTTAAACATACAATTCTTCTATCAGGGGGCCACAATGTCCCCCGACCCCCCCTGTCTCAGCCTCCAGTATCTATGCTGCAAGAGTCTATGTGCCGGGGGGCTAGGGTCCGTCTGTCCTATCTGGTGTAATTCTCCTGTCTTACCTGGTGTCCTGTGTGAACTTAACTATGCTCCCTCTAATACTGTCTCCCACCCCTCACGTACGTCTACGTTTTGGGTGCGCAAGTCCGTACCTATACATTATTCCACATATTACTTTATCCAATCTCCAGTCATCGATGACACGCACGTAAAATTAATCATATTTTCATATATTCATATCAACCAAACCATTCATATTTCTAATGATTCTTTATTGCCACAAATCCGTTTATCATAATCTACTCCCAGTGGAACAACAACTTTTAACTACCCAGACCCTGCCCCTCAGTCATTGAATCCTCCCAGAATCTTATAGACTGGTCCCTATTCACTGAACTAATATCTCACAATATTCTATGACAGGCAGTGTTGTACGGAACCCCAAGATATCATTATATCAAAAGCGTATTATCCAAACTTATATAACATTATCATACACACCTCTATATCTTATCATTCAAACTTCAGAGTGCGACTCATTTTCCACATTTATACCATTCTCACATCACATTCACACAATGTTGTTCTCAAACACGCTTAACCTATAGGAATATTTTCTTCTATAAAAGGGCCCACATTTGGAATTTTAACCCTATCGCATTTATCATTTTACCATGATCAATTTTACCATAATCCAAATCACTTCTAAATTTCCAAATATAATTTCCAAAATACCCTAAAAGATTGGCCAAAATTCAATGTAGACGTTATACAACCACACCAGTACACATGTCCTGTAATGTCTACCCCTCCTAGTAACGTGAATTTCCCACACTCAGTTTATCAATGAATATCCACATACCATCTATTCTTCTCTTCCTAATGCGAGATTGGGCACGCCCTTTCTCCACCAGGCATAGAAGCTTCCAGCAACCTCAAATATAGTCCCTTTCCTGACACTTCCTCAACACAGAAAAGGCTATTATTTGCAGGGTTTCTTATTATTGTCACACAGATGAGCAGCCACCCGTGCTTAAATAAATCAGACAGAATGACCAGCAGGATGAACAAATGAATCAGACGAATTGAACAAATACATCAGATTAACAACTGAGTGAATTCAACAGATTGAATACACGAATTGAGTCAGACCAGTGGACCAAGATGAAATAGCTGCTTTCGCAAACCCAAGCAAGTCCAACAAACCAGTCTTGTACAAAACAAGTCAGACAAAACAATCGAACCCAACAAATTCATCAAGCTGACCAATTGAGCAACCTGAATGAGACAGATGAAACATACAACTTAATCATAATTGAATGAATCACAGCCGCTCAAGCAAACCATTCACCCGCACGAGATGAACAGACCTACTCTATTTAACACTTTCTCTATATTTTGAAGCCCTAGTGGCTATTTCACAACCGTTCACCTACTCTGGATGACCAGGGCTACTTCCAATTGATGGTGTCACCTACTCAGGATGACCTACTTTTTTACCTGATTGGCCCTGTCTAATTATTGCATCACCACCACAGGATGATGCACCACCTACCCGAGCAGCCTCTAACAATGAATTCCACGTTAGAGCGGTAACCATAGGCACCTCTTGGCTAGCCAGCTGCCCGTTCAGCCCTCTGGAGTGCTAACCTTAGCTCTCCACAGCGGTATCCACAGGATTTATTCTTATTTTACAATTATCAACAATATTCAACAATCAATAACATTGCATGCATGCTTATTTCTCAATCCAACAAAAACTCTGTACTTTTCCACTCCCCCAGCAACAAAAGCCGAGCTGATCTGCAGAGCAACTAACTCACAACACTCGGCCCTCAGTTTATATACAATGTCCATTCCTGCTCATTTAACATACCTTTTAGCTTAAACCCTCCTAGTTCAGTTCTCCACCATTGTTTCCAAACTTTCATCTTTTGACCGCTCCGCCCACTCTCTTAATATATGATAGTGGCAAAATCTGACTTCACCTCCATTATTTATTTAGTTTGGATACAATGGTGGCCAAACCAAACTTTCTCATGTAAAAAATAACAGAGCCATCTCCTGGCTCTGCTCTGTTTATTCCAAAACATATCAATCGGTACTCAAATATGGTTTAAACATGGCAGATCCATAACCCATTCTCAACCATATACATTTAAGACATTCCTAATGCATTGCCTCATACATAACAGTATAATCAATCAAGAGCCATCTTCTGACACTGGCTCAGACTCCCTCCTTGTGTACCACTTGGTACCACGCTCCACATCACTTAGTCTTATTGCCTCATCCTCTGTACCACTGCTTGTCTTTACATTTAAATTTACATCATTTAGCAGACGCTCTTATCCAGAGCGACTTACAAATTGGTGCATTCACCTTATAGCCAGTGGGATAACCACTTTACAATATTTTTTTTTTTTTGGGGGGGGTAAGGGGGGGTAGAAGGATTACTTTATCCTATCCCATGTATTCCTTAAAGAGGTGGGGTTTCAAGTGTCTCCGGAAGGTGGTGAGTGACTCCGATGTCCTGGCGTCGTGAGGGAGCTTGTTCCACCATTGGGGTGCCAGAGCAGCGAACAGTTTTGACTGGGCTGAGTGGGAACTGTGCTTCCGCAGAGGTAGGGGGGCCAGCAGGCCAGAGGTGGATGAACGCAATGCCCTCGTTTGGGTGTAGGGACTGATCAGAGCCTGAAGGTACGGAGGTGCCGTTCCCCTCACAGCTCCATAGGCAAGCACCATGGTCTTGTAGCAGATGCGAGCTTCAACTGGAAGCCAGTGGAGTGTGCGGAGGAGCGGGGTGACGTGAGAGAACTTGGGAAGGTTGAACACCAGACGGGCTGCAGCATTCTGGATGAGTTGTAGGGGTTTAATGGCACAGGCAGGGAGCCCAGCCAACAGCGAGTTGCAGTAATCCAGACGGGAGATGACAAGTGCCTGGATTAGGACCTGTGCCGCTTCCTGTGTAAGGCAGGGTCATACTCTCCGAATGTTGTAGAGCAAGAACCTACAGGATCGGGTCACCGCCTTGATGTTAGCGGAGAACGACAGGGTGTTGTCCAGGGTCACGCCAAGGCTCTTTGCACTCTGGGAGGAGGACACAATGGAGTTGTCAACCGTGATGGCGAGATCATGGAACGGGCAGTCCTTCCCCGGGAGAAAGAGCAGCTCCGTCTTGCCGAGGTTTAGCTTGAGGTGGTGATCCGTCTTCCACACTGATATGTCTGCCAGACATGCAGAGATGCAATTTGCCACCTGGTTATCAGAAGGGGGAAAGGAAAAGATTAGTTGTGTGTCGTCTGCGTAGCAATGATAGGAGAGGCCATGTGAGGAAATGACAGAGCCAAGTGACTTGGTGTATAGCGAGAATAGGAGAGGGCCTAGAACTGAGCCCTGGGGGACACCAGTGGTGAGAGCACATGGTGCGGAGACAGATTCTTGCCACGCCACTTGGTAGGAGCGACCTGTCAGGTAGGACGCAATCCAAGAGTGAGTCGCGCCGGAGATGCCCAACTCGGAGAGGGTGGAGAGGAGGATCTGATGGTTCACAGTATCAAAGGCAGCAGACAGGTCTAGAAGGACAAGAGCAGAGGAGAGAGAGTTAGCTTTAGCAGTGCGGAGAGCCTCCGTGACACAGAGAAGAGCAGTCTCAGTTGAATGACCAGTCTTGAAACCTGACTGGATTGGATCAAGAAGGTCATTCTGAGAGAGATAGCAAGAGAGTTGGCTAAAGACGGCACGCTCAAGAGTTTTGCAGAGAAAAGAAAGAAGGGATACTGGTCTCTCTTGAAGACGGAAGGGACATAGCCAGCGGTCAAGGATGAGTTGATGAGCGAGGTGAGGTAAGGGAGAAGGTCTCCGGAAATGGTCTGGAGAAGAGAGGAGGGGATAGGGTCAAGCGGGCAGGTTGTTGGGCGGCCGGCCATCACAAGTCGCAAGATTTCATCTGGAGAGTGAGGGGAGAAAGAAGTCAAAGCATAGGGTAGGGCAGTGTGAGCAGGACCAGCAGTGTCATTTGACTTAACAAATGAGGATCGGATGTCGTCAACCTTCTTTTCAAAATGGTTGACGAAGTCATCTACAGAGAGGGAGGATGGGGGTGGGGGGGGGGGGGGATTCAGCAGGGAGGAGAAGGTGGCAAAGAGCTCCCTAGGGTTAGAGGCAGATGCTTGGAATTCAGAGTTGTAGAAAGTGGCTTTAGCAGCAGAAACAGAGGAAGAAAATGTAGAGAGGAGGGAGTGAAAAGATGCCAGGTCCGCAGGGAGTCTAGTTTTCCTGCCTTGTGAGTAGGGGGGGGGACGGTGAGAGGGTGAGGTCAAAAGAGGAGAGGAGTGGAAAGAAGGAGGCAGAGAGAAATGAGTCAAAGGTAGACGTAGGGAGGTTAAAGTCACCCAGAACTGTGAGGGGTGAGCCATCCTCAGGAAAGGAACTTATCAAGGCGTCAAGCTCATTGATGAACTCTCCAAGGGAACCTGGAGGGCGATAAATAATTTATTATTAGCTATATTTTAATCTTTATAGTCTAGAAATATGTATTATTTTTAACCTATGGTCTGACCTTGGGTACCACTCTGTACCATGGCTCTGTATGGTCTACTGAAAAAATACCCCACATTAGTCCAGGTAGCCATTTGATGAGCTATTTAGCAGTCTTGTTTAGCAGTCTTATGGCTTGGGGTAGAAGCTGTTCAGGGTATTGTTGGTTCTAGACTTGGTTCACTGGTACCGCTTGCCGTGAGGTAGCATAGAGAACAGTCCATGGCTTGGGTGGCTGGAGTCTTTGACAATGTTTTGGGCCTTCCTCTGACACCGCCTGGTATAGAGGTCCTGGATGGCAGGGAGCTCGGCCCCAGTGATGTACTGGGCTGTATTCACCACCCTCTGTAGTGCCTTGCGGTCGGATGCCAAGCAGTTGCCATACCAGGCGGTGATGCAGCCAGTCAAGATGCTCTCAATGGTGCAGCTGTAGAACCTTTTGAGGATCTGAGGGCCCATGACAAATCTTATCAGCCTCCTGAGGGGGAAAAGGCGCTGTCGTGCTCTCTTTGCAACTGTGCGACAAGCTTTAGCATGGGGCCTCAGATCCTCAAAAAGTCCACACACAGTGTTGTAAGAAAACTGCCTCAGTGTGGTAAGGATAGCCTCAGTGTGGTAAGGATACTGCCTCACCTGCCTCTCTTTCGCCGCCGCTTCGTCTTTCGAGTCCTGGGGATTAGGGCCTGCTCCGGAGTAAACAGAAAGTACAGAGCTGCCAACTACTTGAAGTATACATTTTTGTCCAAATTGAGGTTAGTAATCGCTGTTCTGATGTCCAGAAGCTGATCAGCGTAAAAAAACACGCAAAATAGCAGAATTGGTCAGGATCCTGTAAGACGGCTGCTATCCACTGCACATGTCACGTCTCCTCCCGTTGCTCCCCTCCGGCGCTCTGATTCGCCGGTCTACTGAGCCACCGGACTGAGCGCACCGCCTCGGCAACACAGGAATGGAAACCCAACGCACCCTAATCACCTCCAGCGCACCTGCACCTCATCATCTCATCACCACCCCTATTTAGCCCTGAACTGTTCTGGATGATGTTGTGTGTGATTGTTTAGCTTCGTGTCGTTTACTCTATCTTTGTTATTTCTCTTTCTCCTCGTTAAGTAAACCTTGACCTTGTTAATTCCTGCGTCTGCGTCCTGCCTCTTCGTATACTCTGTACGCGTCACAGCACACAGTAACATGCCCCACCAACATTAGAAAACTATACAGAAAGCCCTTAAATTGCTGAAATTAGTAAATCAAATTAATGATGAGAATAGTCAGATTAACCAATACCTGACATGGACATGGTGGCGTAGCAGGAAGATCAGAGTACCATGTACCAAGAGGTTGTGAGTTCAAATTCCAGGTGAGGACAAATCCCAGGTGAGGACATGTTGAATAATAGTTACTGTGTAAATGAACATGCACAATGTAATCATCTATGTCACATTTTTAAGTTGAAAACACTATGTTAAAATCACTGTGTGAGTATCCCTAACCTTGCCAACAGAAAAAGAGCTAGGAATGGATCAGTGGTTCACCAATCAGGGCCTTGATTGGCTTGGCAAGAGTAACAAGCTGTTTTTTTTTGGAGAACGTTTCTTTGGGACCATCAGGTGACATCCTGACAACTGATACACATAAATGTTCCTGCAACGTTCCCATGAAACGTGTCTAGAACATTAATATCTTATATTTTGAGAACATGGCAACCATGTTCTGTGTAAGTTTGGTGGGACGTTGATGGAATATTCTCCTAACCCTTTAGAAGTAGAAGTCTTTAGAAATAATGTAATGTGGGTTTGTTGTTATACCTGCTGTTGGCTCTGACTGACACTCTAACCCTCATTCAGTCTCAGTCTGAAGACAGAGGTAAAGTAGAGAGACAGAGAGAGAGAGAGAGGGCACACTTGGGTCACTCACCTGCTTCTGGGCAAAATGTTGCCCCCTCTACCTCCCCCTTCCTCCTCCCACCTTTTCTTCTTCTTCTTCTTCTTCTTCTTCTTCTCAGTAACAGTCTCTCCACGTTTCTTTCTCTACCCCCCTTGTCTGTCACTCCCTCTTCCCCTCTCTCCCTTTTTCTCTCTGGTCTGGTTGGGCTGTGTTCAACTATGCCAGTGCAACTCCTTTCCTCCACTGTCCCACTCTACAACACAACAGTGTATCCCAGTGGAGAAGAAGCTGCATTGTGTAGTGGTAACCACTAGAGAGCAGTGTACCCTTTTCTTTAATCCTGGCTTTCTCAGTGGTTTGTAGAGTGGTTTGGTACGGTGATTTTGGCGTTATGGTGTGACAGAGCTGCTGCATAAAAGCCTGACTGTGTTTCAGTGAAAACACTCACTGCTAAGACAGTATGCTGTGAATTCTTAGGTAACACGCTCTGTGTTCACACAGACATAAATCTCTCCTGCTCTCTTTCTCTCACTCTTGCTTTCAATTTTTTTATTTTCAGTTTTTCTCCTGGTTGGTGTTAGCTGACAGGGTGAATTAAATGCCTCATCCTTACTCTAAAGAACATACTGCTACTGTAGGACCATAAAACACCCTATAGCTGTAGCTAACAACAAACGTCCCCACACCTTTAGAGTACGTTCCCTTAAAAGTCTCATTAAGTCATTACTTAATGTTTTCATAGAAATATTCCAGTGATGTGCAAGGACTGTTGCCAAGAGACCATTCCCTTAATTCCAAACATAACTTACTCAGAATATTACATATTAATGTTCTAGACACGTTTCATTGGAACGTTGCAAGAATATTCCAGTGTCCAGTTTTCTGAGAGTTAGGAGAATATTCTATCAGTGTCACACCAAACAAACGCAGAACATGGTTGCAATGTTCTACAAATATACAATATTAATGTTCTAGACATGTTTCATGGAAACGTTGCAACAACATTTATGTGTCCAATGACGTTGAAAACATAGGACGTTCTGTCATGGTCCCCTGGAGGTTTTTGTCAAGTTCCCAGCTTTTTCCGGGGACGTCCCTAAAGAAATGTTTAGGACGTCGCCTGATGGTTCCAAAGAAACGTACTATATATATAAAAAAGTGTTTCTTTACACACCACCCCCTTCTTACTGTTGCCGAGCCCATCAAGGCCCTGATTGGTGAACCACTGATCCATTCACAGCTCTTTGTCTGCAAGGTTAGGGACACCGATACACACAAAATATTTTAACTTACATATTTGACACACTTTGACATACTGTACATGATTACATTGTGCATGTTTATTTACACAGTCATTATTATTCAACATGTCCTCACCTGGGATTTTAACTCACAACCTCTTAGTTCATGGCATTCCAAACGTCCTGCCACACCACCATGTCTGTGTCAATTAACAGTTCATCTAACTATTCTCTCATCATTGATTTAATTTACTTATTTCGGCAATTTTAGGGTTTTCTACATAGGCATATTACTCTGTTGTAATGTTACTCCATAATCACAGTCCCCAAGTCCAGAGCAGACTCTGGGAAACGCACAGTACTACATAGAGCCATAACTGCATGGAACTCTATTTCACATCAAGTAACTCAAGCAAGCAGTAAAATCTGATTTAAAAAACATAAAACTACAGTTTATGGAACAACGTTGAAGGGACACACATTCAGGCACACACAAACGCATATGCACACACACGGTTTCACACGCACTCCACACACACGTACATTGTAATGTTGTAACATTGTTGTATTGCGGTATTATACATTTTTGATTGTAGATTTGTAGTGGTAGAGTAATGGTGTTGTAACTGACATTTACTCCTCAGGTACTGACCTGTTGCACCCTCTACAACCACTGATTATTATTTGACCCTGCTGGTCATCTATAAATGTTTGAACATCTTGAAGAACAATCTGGCCCTAAATGGCCATGTACTCTTATAATCTCCACCCGGCACAGCCAGAAGACGACTAGCCACCCCTCAGAGCCTGGTTCCTCTCTAGGTTTCTTCCTAGGTTCCTGCCTTTCTAGGGAGGTTTTCCTAGCCACCGTGCTTCTACATCTGCATTGCTTGCTGTTTGGGGTTTTAGGCTGGGTTTCTGTATAGCACTTTGTGACATCTGTTGATGTAAAAAAAAAGGCTATATAAATACATTTGATTGATTGATTATAAATAAATGTGATTGTATGATGTAATGTTTCATTTAGATTGATTTGTGATGTAATTGCATGAATCTTGTTTGGACCCCAGGAAGAGTGGGGATCCTTGATAAATACAAATATGATAAATAAAATCGTTTTCTTGAGTGTACTTTTAACAGAGCTGAGATGTACTTTGAAGTGCAAAGTGTAGCAATACAGATGAAATCAGTCATTGACACAGACATGGTGGTGTAGCAGTAAGACTGGAATGCCAGTTGAGGACATGTTGAATAATATTGACTGAATAAATAAACATGCACAACATAATCATGTACAGTATGTCAAGGTGTGTAAAATATGTAAGTTGAAAGCACTGTGGGCGTCCCTAACCTTGTCAATAGACAAAGAGCTGTGAATGGATCAGTGGTTCACCAATCAGGGCCTTGATGGACTAGGCAACAGTAACAAGGGGTGATGTGTAATTGTAGTTTTTTTTGATAATGTTTCTTTGGGACCATAAGGCGACGTCCTCAAAACGTCTTTAGGGACGTCCCCGGAACAAGCTGCGAACTATACAAAAACCTCCAGGGGATGTGTCTAGAACATTCATATATTATATTCTGAGAGCATGTCAACCATGTTCTGTGTATGTTTGGTGTGACATTGATTCTCCTAACCCTCAGAAAACTGAAATCAACAAAAAATGTCTTGTACAACGCTGTGTACTACTCCCTTCACAGAACAGCGCAAACTGGCTCTAACCAGAATAGAAAGAGGAGTGGGAGGCCCCGGTGCACAACTGAGCAAGAGGACAAATACATTAGAGTGTCTAGTATGAGAAACAGGCGCCTCACAGGTCCTCAACTGGCAGCTTCAGTCCCACATTTCGAGGGTTAAGTTTAGACATTCATTCCGAATTGTTAAGTTAATGGTTAAGGGTTAAGGTTTGGGGTTAAAACATAATAATAAGATAATAATAAAAAATTAAAAACAAGTGCCTTGCACTGGGATTGAAAACACGACCCTCGGAGCCAGAGCCTATCCACCAACCCCATCAACAACGCTGCCTCTGGATTGTAATGTAATAACAATGTAATGGAAACCATTGCTAAGTGGCTATAAACCTTGAGATGAATACAGATCCTGAATAGGTCTGTACCTATTGTGAAAGTGAACGCATGCTCTATACATATACATTGGGGAGAACAAGTATTTGATACACTGCCGATTTTGCAGGTTTAATTTTTATCATAGGTACACTTCAACTGTGAGAGACGGAATGTAAAACAAAAATCCAGAAAATCACATTGTATGATTTTTAAGTAATTAATTTGCATTTTATTGCATGACATAAGTATTTGATACATCAGAAAAGCAGAACTTAATATTTGGTACAGAAACCTTTGTTTGCAATTACAGAGATCATACGTTTCCTGTAGGTCTTGACCAGGTTTGCACACACTGCAGCAGGGATTTTGGCCCGCTCCTCCATACAGACCTTCTCCAGATCCTTCAGGTTTCGGGGCTGTTGCTGGGCAATACGGACTTTCAGCTCCCTCCAAAGATTTTCTATTGGGTTCAGGTCTGGAGACTGGCTAGGCCACTCCAGGACCTTGAGGTGCTTCTTACGGAGCCACTCCTTAGTTGCCCTGGCTGTGTGTTTCGGGTCGTTGTCATGCTGGAAGACCCAGCCACGACCCATCTTCAATGCTCTTACTGAGGGAAGGAGGTTGTTGGCCAAGATCTCGCGATACATGGCCCCATCCATCCTCCCCTCAATACGGTGCAGTTGTCCTGTCCCATTTGCAGAAAAGCATCCCCAAAGAATTATGTCTCCACCTCCCTGCTTCACGGTTGGGATGGTGTTCTTGGGGTTGTACTCATCCTGACTGACGTCAGCAGTCTGCAGACTCAATTCAAAGCAGCCCAGTGGTCTATAAGAGGGGAAGGCTAAAGGTCATGATGCCAATATGTTTACCCAGACAGAGCTATCGTCCCACTGGCACAGGAATGCTGCACATGTGGAGGCTGGGGGGGTGGGGGTGGGGGGGGGAATGAGGGAGCCTTGTGTGGGTGTTGGTGTGTGGGGGTAGGAGGGTGTGGAGTGTGTGTGTGTGTGTGTGTGTGTCAGACCTGGGTCAAATAGATGTCAAATAGTTTCAAATACTTCAGCTGCGCTTCATTTTCGTTTGCTCAGAACCACTACTCCCAGAAGTCTCTCGCTAAATGAAGTATAACTCAAATACTTTCATGGTGTATATGAGGTAATACTATATCACCTTCTGAGGCTGCTTATGGCTGTTGAATCATTTTCATGTACTATTTCAGGCCATTTGTGTGTATGTGTGTGAGTGTGTGTGTGTGTGTGGACACAGGCAGGTCATTGTTTTAGCCCTGGCTCAAATGAAACCCTACTGATGACGAGTTGGGCGCCAGACACCAGTGACTCATCACTGGACCAGCACTAGACACTGAAATAAATAAACACATTCTCCCTGTCAGTGTGTGTGTGTGTGTGTGTGTGTGTGTGTGTGTGTGTGTGTGTGTGTGTGTGTGTGTGTGTGTGTGTGTGTGTGTGTGTGTGTGTGTGCGTGTGTGTGTGTGTGCGTGTGTGTGTGTGTGCCTGCGTGCGTGTTGTAGGTGTATGTTTGTATGTGACAGTATGCGACAGTGTGTGACAGACAGACTGTCTGTGTTCACAGCTGG
>NW_028166434.1:0-52576 GCF_964263955.1 Coregonus lavaretus | reverse complement strand
GCAAACAGAGGAGAGGAAAGGAGCGTTAACATGGGAACTCCCATCTAAACATTTGGATTGCCCCACTTATTTCTGCAGTTGTACAAATGGCATTCATTACAATTAGTCTGTAGCTAGTCAGAGTGCCCAATGCTGAAAGACAGCAGCTAGAATCATTGATCATTATTCTACAGCCCTGCCAAACACTGACCCAAACAGTACCGGTTATGGGTTTTCTTTTTCTTCAGCCACCCAGCACATCATCCTTCTGTATCTCTACCGTACATTGTGAAATAAATCACTGGGTTATGATCCGTCTGCTGTTAGAGGATCCTGTTCATTCACTCGGTCTGTCTCTCTCTCCCAGACGTCACAAAATGGCATCCTATTCCCTTTATAGTGCACTACTCTAGACCAGAGAATAGGGTGCCATTAGAGACGCATCCTTTGTCTCCTTCCCCAGGCGTCCCTAATTTTAGAGCAAATATCTCAATGACTAAAACAGGGCAGCAGCCGACAGGAAGCAGCGGAAAGGGAAGCAGTAAAACACAGGATTAAAACATATCAATATTTCTCTAACTGGAAAACAGGAAGTCAAAAGCTAAGGAGCAAGTAGGAAGTATGTTTGTGTTACCCCAATAAATGTTTTCATTACATAACGAACGCTCTGCTGCTACAGCTGCCTCTGCTAAGTTAGTTCCTGCTGCCTGTCACACACGGTAATGTAGGAGCTACAGCTGCCTCTAAGTTAGTTCCTGCAGCCTGTCACACACGGTAATGTAGGAGCTACAGCTGCCTCTAAGTTAGTTCCTGCAGCCTGTCACACACAGTAATGTAGGAGCTACAGCTGCCTCTAAGTTAGTTCCTGCAGCCTGTCACACACGGTAATGTAGGAGCTACAGCTGCCTCTGCTAAGTTAGTTCCTGCTGCCTGTCACACACGGTAATGTAGGAGCTACAGCTGCCTCTGATAAGTTAGTTCCTGCTGCCTGTCACACACGGTAATGTAGGAGCTACAGCTGCCTCTGGTAAGTTAGTTCCTGCTGCCTGTCACACACGGTAATGTAGGAGCTACAGCTGCCTCTAAGTTAGTTCCTGCTGCCTGTCACACACGGTAATGTAGGAGCTACAGCTGCCTCTGCTAAGTTAGTTCCTGCTGCCTGTCACACACGGTAATGTAGGATCTACAGCTGCCTCTAAGTTAGTTCCTGCAGCCTGTCACACACGGTAATGTAGGAGCTACAGCTGCCTCTAAGTTAGTTCCTGCAGCGTGTCACACACAGTAATGTAGGAGCTACAGCTGCCTCTAAGTTAGTTCCTGCAGCCTGTCACACACGGTAATGTAGGAGCTACAGCTGCCTCTGCTAAGTTAGTTCCTGCTGCCTGTCACACACGGTAATGTAGGAGCTACAGCTGCCTCTGATAAGTTAGTTCCTGCTGCCTGTCACACACGGTAATGTAGGAGCTACAGCTGCCTCTGGTAAGTTAGTTCCTGCAGCCTGTCACACACGGTAATGTAGGAGCTACAGCTGCCTCTAAGTTAGTTCATGCTGCCTGTCACACACGGTAATGTTGTAGGAGATACAGCTGCCTCTAAGTTAGTTCCTGCTGCCTGTCACACACGGTAATGTAGGAGCTACAGCTGCCTCTGGTAAGTTAGTTCCTGCTGCCTGTCACACACGGTAATGTAGGATCTACAGCTGCCTCTAAGTTAGTTCCTGCAGCCTGTCACACACGGTAATGTAGGAGCTACAGCTGCCTCTAAGTTAGTTCCTGCAGCCTGTCACACACAGTAATGTAGGAGCTACAGCTGCCTCTAAGTTAGTTCCTGCAGCCTGTCACACACGGTAATGTAGGAGCTACAGCTGCCTCTGCTAAGTTAGTTCCTGCTGCCTGTCACACACGGTAATGTAGGAGCTACAGCTGCCTCTGATAAGTTAGTTCCTGCTGCCTGTCACACACGGTAATGTAGGAGCTACAGCTGCCTCTGATAAGTTAGTTCCTGCTGCCTGTCACACACGGTAATGTAGGAGCTACAGCTGCCTCTGATAAGTTAGTTCCTGCTGCCTGTCACACACGGTAATGTAGGAGCTACAGCTGCCTCTAAGTTAGTTCCTGCTGCCTGTCACACATGGTAATGTAGGAGCTACAACTGCCTCTGATAAGTTAGTTCCTGCTGCCTGTCACACACGGTAATGTAGGAGCTACAGCTGCCTCTGGTAAGTTAGTTCCTGCTGCCTGTCACACACGGTAATGTAGGAGCTACAGCTGCCTCTAAGTTAGTTCCTGCTGCCTGTCACACACGGTAATGTAGGAGCTACAGCTGCCTCTGCTAAGTTAGTTCCTGCTGCCTGTCACACACGGTAATGTAGGATCTACAGCTGCCTCTAAGTTAGTTCCTGCAGCCTGTCACACACGGTAATGTAGGAGCTACAGCTGCCTCTAAGTTAGTTCCTGCAGCGTGTCACACACAGTAATGTAGGAGCTACAGCTGCCTCTAAGTTAGTTCCTGCAGCCTGTCACACACGGTAATGTAGGAGCTACAGCTGCCTCTGCTAAGTTAGTTCCTGCTGCCTGTCACACACGGTAATGTAGGAGCTACAGCTGCCTCTGATAAGTTAGTTCCTGCTGCCTGTCACACACGGTAATGTAGGAGCTACAGCTGCCTCTGGTAAGTTAGTTCCTGCAGCCTGTCACACACGGTAATGTAGGAGCTACAGCTGCCTCTAAGTTAGTTCATGCTGCCTGTCACACACGGTAATGTTGTAGGAGATACAGCTGCCTCTAAGTTAGTTCCTGCTGCCTGTCACACACGGTAATGTAGGAGCTACAGCTGCCTCTGGTAAGTTAGTTCCTGCTGCCTGTCACACACGGTAATGTAGGATCTACAGCTGCCTCTAAGTTAGTTCCTGCAGCCTGTCACACACGGTAATGTAGGAGCTACAGCTGCCTCTAAGTTAGTTCCTGCAGCCTGTCACACACAGTAATGTAGGAGCTACAGCTGCCTCTAAGTTAGTTCCTGCAGCCTGTCACACACGGTAATGTAGGAGCTACAGCTGCCTCTGCTAAGTTAGTTCCTGCTGCCTGTCACACACGGTAATGTAGGAGCTACAGCTGCCTCTAAGTTAGTTCCTGCTGCCTGTCACACATGGTAATGTAGGAGCTACAGCTGCCTCTGATAAGTTAGTTCCTGCTGCCTGTCACACACGGTAATGTAGGAGCTACAGCTGCCTCTAAGTTAGTTCCTGCTGCCGGTCACACACGGTAATGTAGGAGCTACAGCTGCCTCTAAGTTAGTTCCTGCTGCCTGTCACACACGGTATTGTAGGAGCTACAGCTGCCTCTAAGCTTGTTCCTGCTGCCTGTCACACACGGTAATGTAGGAGCTACAGCTGCCTCTAAGTTAGTTCCTGCTGCCTGTCACACACGGTAATGTAGGAGCTACAGCTGCCTCTGATAAGTTAGTTCCAGCTGCCTGTCACACACGGTAATGTAGGAGCTACAGCTGCCTCTGATAAGTTAGTTCCTGCTGCCTGTCACACACGGTAATGTAGGAGCTAAAGCTGCCTCTAAGTTAGTTCCTGCTGCCTGTCACACACGGTAATGTAGGAGCTACAGCTGCCTCTAAGTTAGTTCTTGCTGCCTATCACACACGGTAATGTAGGAGCTACAGCTGCCTCTAAGTTAGTTCCTGCTGCCTGTCACACACGGTAATGTAGGAGCTACAGCTGCCTCTAAGTTAGTTCTTGCTGCCTGTCACACACGGTAATGTAGGAGCTACAGCTGCCTCTAAGTTAGTTCCTGCTGCCTGTCACACACGGTAATGTAGGAGCTACAGCTGCCTCTAAGTTAGTTCCTGCTGCCTGTCACACACGGTAATGTAGGATCTACAGCTGCCTCTAAGTTAGATCCTGCTGCCTGTCACACAGAGTAATGTAGGAGCTACAGCTGCCTCTAAGTTAGTTCCTGCTGCCTGTCACACACGGTAATGTAGGAGCTACAGCTGCCTCTAAGTTAGTTCCTGCAGCCTGTCACACACGGTAATGTAGGAGCTACAGCTGCCTCTAAGTTAGTTCCTGCAGCCTGTCACACACGGTAATGTAGGAGCTACAGCTGCCTCTAAGTTAGTTCCTGCTGCCTGTCACACACGGTAATGTAGGAGCTACAGCTGCCTCTAAGTTAGTTCCTGCTGCCGGTCACACACGGTAATGTAGGAGCTACAGCTGCCTCTGATAAGTTAGTTCCTGCAGCCTGTCACACACGGTAATGTAGGAGCTACAGCTGCCTCTAAGTTAGTTCCTGCTGCCTGTCACACACGGTAATGTAGGAGCTACAGCTGCCTCTAAGTTAGTTCCTGCTGCCGGTCACACACGGTAATGTAGGAGCTACAGCTGCCTCTGATAAGTTAGTTCCTGCTGCCTGTCACACACGGTAATGTAGGAGCTACAGCTGCCTCTAAGTTAGTTCCTGCAGCCTGTCACACACGGTAATGTAGGAGCTACAGCTGCCTCTAAGTTAGTTCCTGCTGCCTGTCACACACGGTAATGTAGGAGCTACAACTGCCTCTAAGTTAGTTCCTGCAGCCTGTCACACACAGTAATGTAGGAGCTACAGCTGCCTCTGCTAAGTTAGTTCCTGCTGCATGTCACACACGGTAATGTAGGAGCTACAGCTGCCTCTAAGTTAGTTCCTGCTGCCTGTCACACACGGTAATGTAGGAGCTACAGCTGCCTCTGCTAAGTTAGTTCCTGCTGCCTGTCACACACGGTAATGTAGGAGCTACAGCTGCCTCTAAGTTAGTTCCTGCTGCCTGTCACACACGGTAATGTAGGAGCTACAGCTGCCTCTAAGTTAGTTCCTGCAGCCTGTCACACACGGTAATGTAGGAGCTACAGCTGCCTCTAAGTTAGTTCCTGCTGCCTGTCACACACGGTATTGTAGGAGCTACAGCTGCCTCTAAGTTAGTTCCTGCAGCCTGTCACACACGGTAATGTAGGAGCTACAGCTGCCTCTAAGTTAGTTCCTGCAGCCTGTCACACACAGTAATGTAGGAGCTACAGCTGCCTCTAAGTTAGTTCCAGCTGCCTGTCACACACGGTATTGTAGGAGCTACAGCTGCCTCTAAGTTAGTTCCTGCAGCCTGTCACACACAGTAATGTAGGAGCTACAGCTGCCTCTAAGTTAGTTCCAGCTGCCTGTCACACACGGTAATGTAGGAGCTACAGCTGCCTCTAAGTTAGTTCCTGCTGCCTGTCACACACGGTAATGTAGGAGCTATGAGTAATACCAGAACTATCATCCAACTGTCCATAAGACAGTCTAGTCTGAACACTGTCTAGTCTGATTCAGAGGTGAACTCTGTTGGGGTTTCCAGAAAGATATTTACCACAGACGGGTTGAAAAGAAATGATGCATGTATAACTCACAAAATGAAAATCAGAGAAATGGAGGGTGAGGGAGGAGAGAGAGAGCGAAGGAGATGAGAGAGAGAGAGAGTGAGGGAGAGGAGAGGAGGAGAGATAGAGCGAAGGAGAGGAGAGAGAGAGAGAGTGAGGGAGAGGAGAGAGAGAGAGAAAGACAGAGAGAGAGAGAGAGAGGAGAGATAGAGCGAAGGAGAGGAGAGAGAGAGAGAGAGACAGAGAGAGAGAGAGAGAGGAGAGGAGAGGAGAGATAGAGCGAAGGAGAGGAGAGAGAGAGTGAGGGAGAAGAGAGAGAGGGAGGGAGAGGAGAGAGAGATCAATGTGTCTGCACATTGCAAACTGTTAAATTACATTTACATTTTAGTCATTTAGCAGACGCTCTTATCCAGAGCGACTTACAGTTAGTGAATACAAATATTTTTTATATTTTATTTTTTTATACTGGCCCCCCGTGGGAATCAAACCCACAACCCTGGCGTTGCAAACGCCATGCTCTATCAACTGAGCTACATCCCTGCCGGCCATTCCCTCCCCTACCCTGGACGACGCTGGGCCAATTGTGCGCCGCCCATGAGTCTCCCGGTCGCGGCCGGCTGCGACAGAGACTAGATTCGAACCAGGATCTCTAGTGGCACAGTTAGCACTGCGATGCAGTGCCTTAGACCACTGCGCCACTCAGGAATCACACACACACACACACACACACACACACACACACACACACACACACACACACACACACACACACACACACACACACACACACACACACACACACACACACACACACACACACACACACACACACACACACACACACACACACACACACACACACACACACACACACACACACACACACACACACACATACGTTTGCATGCAGCATACAGTAATTGTTTAAATTGTTTCATTGTCTGGTGCATGCAGGGCTGATGATGTAGATCACGTAGTAAGTGACTCATCTTTTTAACACACACTCTCTTGCATAGCTTCACATCTCAGTGGCATGGTGTTTATACACTCTCTCTTGCATAGCTTCACATCTCAGTGGCATGGTGTTTATACACTCTCTCTCAACTGCGTAGCAATCCAGCCAGCAGCTACTTTCCCTATTTTAGACATAACAAGCAAGAAGCCATTCCATCAAGGGCAGAGAGGGGGGGGAGTGGGCAGAGAGAGGAGGGGGGGGGCAGAGAGAGAGGAGGGAGGGGTCAGAGAAAGAGAGGAGGGAGGGGTCAGAGAGGGAGGAGGGAGGGGCCAGAGAGAGGAGGGAGGGGCCAGAGAGAGAGGAGGGAGGGGCCAGAGAGAGGAGGGAGGGGCCAGAGAGAGAGGAGCGAGGGGCCAGAGAGAGAGGAGGGAGGGGCCAGAGAGAGAGAGGAGGGAGGGGTCAGAGAGAGGAGGGAGGGGCCAGAGAGAGAGGAGGGAGGGGTCAGAGAGAGAGGAGGGAGGGGCCAGAGAGAGGAGGGAGGGGCCAGAGAGAGAGGAGCGAGGGGCCAGAGAGAGAGGAGGGAGGGGCCAGAGAGAGAGGATTTGTGGAGCACAAACAACATTGTAAATACAATCAATATTTATCTGATTACTTCTCTTCCCCTACTATTCGTCATACAACTATTTGCACATTGTTAATAACACTGTATATAGCTGATAATATACACAGAGAGACAGAGACAGAGACAGAGACAGACAGAGAGACAGACAGACACACACACACAGAGAGACAGAGAGACAGAGAGAGAGACAGAGAGACAGAGAGACAGAGCGACAGAGAGACAGAGAGACAGAGAGACAGAGAGACAGAGCGAGTAAAGAAGGAGAACCCTCTGCAGTTTAAGTTCAGTACCAAAGGTTATGGATTCATGGTGGAGACAGACTAGTTAGAATGACCCCCAGTACACTACAGTATATAAGGTTATGGATGCATGGTGGAGACAGACTAGTTAGAATGACCCCCAGTACACTACAGTATATAAGGTTATGGATGCATGGTGGAGACAGACTAGTTAGAATGACCCCCAGTACACTACAGTATATAAGGTTATGGATGCATGGTGGAGACAGACTAGTTAGAATGACCCCCAGTACACTACAGTATATAAGGTTATGGATGCATGGTGGAGACAGACTAGTTAGAATGACCCCCAGTACACTACAGTATATAAGGTTATGGATGCATGGTGGAGACAGACTAGTTAGAATGACCCCCCAGTACACTACAGTATATAAGGTTATGGATGCGTGGTGGAGACAGACTAGTTAGAATGACCCCCAGTACACTACAGTATATAAGGTTATGGATGCGTGGTGGAGACAGACTAGTTAGAATGACCCCCCAGTACACTACAGTATATAAGGTTATGGATGCGTGGTGGAGACAGACTAGTTAGAATGACCCCCCAGTACACTACAGTATATAAGGTTATGGATGCATGGTGGAGACAGACCAGTTAGAATGACCCCCCAGTACACTACAGTATATAAGGTTATGGATGCATGGTGGAGACAGACTAGTTAGAATGACCCCCAGTACACTACAGTATATAAGGTTATGGATGCGTGGTGGAGACAGACTAGTTAGAATGACCCCCAGTACACTACAGTATATAAGGTTATGGATGCATGGTGGAGACAGACTAGTTAGAATGACCCCCAGTACACTACAGTATATAAGGTTATGGATGCATGGTGGAGACAGACTAGTTAGAATGACCCCCAGTACACTACAGTATATAAGGTTATGGATGCATGGTGGAGTGGAGACAGACCAGTTAGAATGACCCCCAGTACACTACAGTATATAAGGTTATGGATGCATGGTGGAGACAGACTAGTTAGAATGACCCCCAGTACACTACAGTATATAAGGTTATGGATGCATGGTGGAGACAGACCAGTTAGAATGACCCCCAGTACACTACAGTATATAAGGTTATGGATGCATGGTGGAGACAGACTAGTTAGAATGACCCCCAGTACACTACAGTATATAAGGTTATGGATGCATGGTGGAGACAGACTAGTTAGAATGACCCCCAGTACACTACAGTATATAAGGTTATGGATGCATGGTGGAGACAGACTAGTTAGAATGACCCCCAGTACACTACAGTATATAAGGTTATGGATGCGTGGTGGAGACAGACTAGTTAGAATGACCCCCAGTACACTACAGTATATAATCGTAGCCAGTGTCTGCATCCCAAATGCCACCCTATTCCCTATATATGGTTAGATGGTGCCGACAGACATGGAAGCTCTGCTTCTAGCTCCTAAGCAACTTTGCAGTATTTCGTTTTTTTGTGTGTTATTTCTTACAGCTGTCTCCGCACCACGTGCTCTCACCACTGGTGTCCCCCAGGGCTCAGTTCTAGGCCCTCTCCTATTCTCGCTATACACCAAGTCACTTGGCTCTGTCATATCCTCACATGGCCTCTCCTATCATTGCTACGCAGACGACACACAACTAATCTTCTCCTTTCCCCCTTCTGATAACCAGGTGGCGAATCGCATCTCTGCATGTCTGGCAGACATATCAGTATGGATGACGGATCACCACCTCAAGCTGAACCTCAGCAAGACGGAGCTGCTCTTCCTCCCGGGGAAGGACTGCCCGTTCCATGATCTTGCCATCACGGTTGACAACTCCGTTGTGTCCTCCTCCCAGAGTGCGAAGAGCCTTGGCGTGACCCTGGACAACACCCTTTCGTTCTCCGCTAACATCAAGGCGGTGACCCGATCCTGTAGGTTCATGCTCTACAACATTCGGAGAGTACGACCCTGCCTTACACAGGAAGCGGCACAGGTCCTAATCCAGGCACTTGTCATCTCCCGTCTGGATTACTGCAACTCGCTGTTGGCTGGGCTCCCTGCCTGTGCCATTAAACCCCTACAACTCATCCAGAATGCCGCAGCCCGTCTGGTGTTCAACCTTCCCAAGTTCTCTCACGTCACCCCGCTCCTCCGCACACTACACTGGCTTCCAGTTGAAGCTCGCATCTGCTACAAGATCATGGTGCTTGCCTACGGAGCTGTGAGGGGAACGGCACCTCCGTACCTTCAGGCTCTGATCAGTCCCTACACCCAAACGAGGGCATTGCGTTCATCCACCTCTGGCCTGCTGGCCCCCCTACCTCTGCTGAAGCACAGTTCCCGCTCAGCCCAGTCAAAACTGTTCGCTGCTCTGGCACCCCAATGGTGGAACAAGCTCCCTCACGACGCCAGGACAGCGTAGTCACTCACCACCTTCCGGAGACATTTGAAACCCCACCTCTTTAAGGAACACCTGGGATAGGATAAAGTAATCCTTCTAACCCCCCCCCTTACCCCACCAAAAAATAAAATAATAATAATAATAATAATAATAATTGTAAAGTGGTTATCCCACTGGCTATAAGGTGAATGCACCAATTTGTAAGTCGCTCTGGATAAGAGCGTCTGCTAAATGACGTAAATGTAATATAAATGTAATTAGCCCAGAAAGTTTTTTGTGTTATTACATAAAGCCGGAAAACACTTTTGGATATCTGAGTGGCGGTAACTCACCAGCATTACGACCAGGAATACGACTTTCCCGAAGCAGATCCTTTGTTTCTACCCCCCAGGGAAATTTAACTTATCCCAGAGGCTGCTCCAAGACGCCGCCGGCGGAGGAGAGGTATTCGGAGTGGACTTCTAGTCCGACTCAGGAGGCGTGCACACCATCCACCGCTTCCGAGTATATAACTCGCTAATGTTCAGTCTCTGGACAATAAAGTAGACGAGCTCAGGGCGAGGATCTCCTTCCAGAGAGACATCAGGGACTGTAACATACTCTGTTTCACGGAATCATGGCTCTCTCGGGATGTACTGTCCCCGTCCATACAGCCAGCTGGGTTCTCAGTACATTGCGCAGACAGCAATAAAGAACTCTCCGGGAAGAAGGAGGGCGGTAGTGTATGTTTCATGATTAACTACTCATGGTGTGATTGTGATACAGAAAGTCAAGTCCTTTTGTTCACCCGACCTAGAATACCTCACAATCAAATGCCGACCATATTACCTCCCAAGAGAATTCTCTTTGGTTATAGTCCCAGCCGTGTATATCCCCCCTCAAGCCGATACCACGACGACCCTCAAGGAACTACACTGGACTTTATGCAAACTGGAAACCACATATCCTGAAGCTGCATTTATTATAGCCGGGGACTTTAACAAAGCAAATTTGAGGAAAACGCTTACCGCCCCAATAGATCCACAGACGATGCAATCGCCATCGCACTGCACACTGCCCTATCCCACCTGGACAAGAGGAATACCTATGGAAGAATGCTGTTCATTGACTACAGCTCAGCCTTCAACACCATAGTACCCTCCAAGCTCATCATTAAGCTCGGGGCCCTGGGTCTGAACCCCGCCCTGTGCAACTGGGTCCTGGATTTCCTGACGGGCCGCCCCCAGGTGGTGAAGGTAGGAAACAACACCTCCACTTCGCTGATCCTCAACACAGGGGCCCCACAAGGGTGCATGCTCAGCCCCCTCCTGTACTCCCTGTTCACCCATGACTGCGTGGCCACGCACACCTCCAACTCAATCATCAAGTTTGCAGATGACACAACAGTAGTAGGCCTGATAACCAACAATGAAGAGACAGCTTACAGGGAGGAGGTGAGGGCCCTGGCAGAGAGATGCAAGGAAAATAACCTCTCCCTCAATGTCAACAAAACGAAGGAGCTGATCGTGGACTTCAGGAAACAGCAGAGGAAGCACGCCCCTTTCCACATCGACGGGACCTCAGGAGGCTGAAGAAATTCAGCTTGGCCCCTAAGACCCTCACAAACTTCTACAGATTCACCATTGAGGGCATCCTTTTCGGGCTGTTTCACCGCCTGGTACGGCAACTGCACCGCCCGTAACCACAGGGCTCTCCAGAGGGTGGTAAGGTCTGCCCAACGCATCACCGGGGGCACACTGCCTGCCCTCCAGGACACCTACAGCACCCGATGTCACAGGAAGGCCAAAAATATCATCAAGGACATCAACCACCCGAGCCACTGCCTGTTCACCCCGCTATCATCCAGAAGGCGAGGTCAGTACAGGTGCATCAAAGCTGGGACCGAGAGTCTGAAAAACAGCTTCTATCTCAATGTCATCGGACTCCACTTTGTCTCTATACTGATGTTTTGCCAGTTTAATTGCCTTGCGGAGTGAGTAGCTACACTGTTTGTATTCTGCCGTATTCCCAGTCACTTTGCCATGGTTGAATGCGGTGGTTCGCGCTTTCAGATTTGCGCGAATGCTGCCATCTATCCACGGTTTCTGGTTAGGGTAGGTTTTAATAGTCACAGTGGGCACAACATCACCTATACACTTCTTGATAAACCCAGTCACCGTTTCAGTGTATATGTCTAAATTATTTTCGGAAGCTACCCGGAAACATATCCCAATCTTGAAGCGTGGATTCCGATTGGTCAGACCAGCGTTGAATAGTCCTTAGCACGGGTACTTCCTGTTTGAGTTTCTGCCTATAGGAAGGGAGAAGCAAAATGGAGTCGTGGTCAGATTTGCCGAAAGGAGGGCGGGGGAGGGCCTTATAACCATCCCGGAAGTTCGAATAGCAATGGTAGAGGATTTTAGCAGCGCAAGTGCAACAGTCGATATGTTGATAGAACTTCGGCAGTCCTCAAATTTGCTTTGTTAAAATCCCTGGCAACAATAAATGCAGCCCCAGAATATGTGGTTTCCAGTTTGCATAAAGTCCAGTGAAGTTCTTTGAGGGCCGTCGTGGTATCGGCTTGAGGGGGGATATACACGGCCATGACTATAACCGAAGAAAATTATCTTGGGAGAAAATACGGTCGGCATTTGATTGTGAGATATTCTAGGTCTGGTGAACAGAAGGACTCGACTTCCTCTATGTTACTACAATTACACCACGAGTCGTTAATCATGAAACACACACCTCCGCCCTTCTGCTTCCCGGAGAGATATTTATTCCTGTCTGCGCGATGAACTGAGAACCCATCTGGCTGGACCGATTCCGACAGAATATCCCAAGAGAGCCATGTTTCAGTGAAACAAAGTATGTTACAGGCCTTGATGTCTCTCTGGAAAGAAATCCTTGCCCTGAGCTCGTCGAGCTTGTTACCCAAAGATTGAACATTAGCGAGTAGAATACTTGGAAGCGGTGGGTGGTGTGCGCGCCTCCTAAGTCGACCAGCAGGCCGCTCCGAGTGCCTCTCCTCCGCCGGGGATGTTTTGGGTCAGCCGCTGGAATCAGTTCAGTTGCCCTGGGGAGAGCAAACAAAGGATCTGCTTCGGGAAAGTGGTATTCCTGGTCGTAATGCTGGTGAGTTACCGCCGCTCTGATATCCAATAGTTTTTCCCGGCTGTATGTAATGATGCAAAACACTTTCTGAGCTAATAATGTAATAAATAATACATAAAAAAACAAAATACTGTAAAGTTTCCTAGGAGCTAGTCGAGAGACCGCCATCTTCGTCGGCGCCAAGACTCATAAAAAACTGTGGCCAATAACATCTGTTAAATATGTGACCAATAACATCTGTTAAATATGTGACCAATAACATGTGATTTGATTTGACAGGTCCTATACTGCTCTACTCAAAAGTAGTGCACTATATAGGGAACAGGATGCCATTTGAGACACAAGGTGTCCTGGTGGCTGGAACAGGCCAGGCAGTAGAACCGATCAGACCCTTGAAGTGTTCTGGAAAAGTACTTTGGAGGTCATTACAGCAGCAGAATGAGCTGACCTTGAGTCTGACTTAGTTGTTGCATCCAGAAATGTCACCCTACTCCCTGGCCTATGCAGCCTGTGTGTCACGGCACCCTACTCCCTGGCCTATGCAGCCTGTGTGTCACGGCACCCTACTCCCTGGCCTATGCATCCTGTGTGTCACAGACAGGCATGTTATTTTTGTTGGGAATGGGGTCCCGCAGTAGGCTAGCCTGTTTAAACCAGACTGACAGCTGTGTTCACCATTCAGCCTGCTTAAACCAGGAACCTAGGTAGTCCAACAGGACCAATGAGATCACCTGATCCGGACATGACAGGCCACTCAAGTCTGTCATCTGTAACAGCTACAGGTGATAGGCTATTTGAATGTTAGTGATGGAGCATTTCTCAATGTATCCTTTCATCAGTAATGCCTCAGCATCATCATCATCAACAGGGCCTGTACAAAGCATACACTGGAGTATATGACAAGCCCCCTCTGACCTAGCAGTGATGTCATCCATAATTCTACCGCTGCAGGGGAGAGGGAAGAGGAGGAGAGAAAACAGTGGAGAGACGAAGAGGAGAGGAGGAGAGAAAACAGTGGAGAGACGAGGAGAAGAGGAGAGGAGGAGAGATAACAGTGGGGAGGAGAGGAGGAGAGGAGGAGAGATAACAGTGGAGAGGAGAGGAGGAGAGATAGCAGTGGGGAGGAGAGGAGGAGAGATAACAGTGGGGAGGAGAGGAGGAGAGATAACAGTGGAGAGGAGAGGAGGAGAGATAACAGTGGGGAGGAGAGGAGGAGAGATAACAGTGGGGAGGAGAGGAGGAGAGGAGGTGAGATAACAGTGGAGAGGAGAGGAGGAGAGAAAACAGTGGGGAGGAGAGTAGGAGAGGAGGAGAGATAACAGTGGAGAGAAGAGGAGAAGAGGAGAGGAGGAGAGAAAACAGTGGGGAGAAGAGGAGGAGAGGAGGAGAGATAACAGTGGGGAGGAGAGGAGGAGAGGAGGAGAGATAACAGTGGGGAGAAGAGGAGAAGAGGAGAGGAGGAGAGATAACAGTGGAGAGAAGAGGAGAAGAGGAGAGGAGGAGAGATAACAGTGGGGAGGAGAGGAGGAGAGGAGGAGAGATAACAGTGGAGAGAAGAGGAGAAGAGGGGAGGAGGAGAGATAACAGTGGGGAGGAGAGGAGAAGAGGAGAGGAGGAGAGATAACAGTGGGGAGGAGAGGAGAAGAGGAGAGGAGGAGAGATAACAGTGGAGAGAAGAGGAGAAGAGGAGAGGAGGAGAGATAACAGTGGAGAGACGAAGAGGAGAGGAGGAGAGATAACAGTGGAGAGAAGAGGAGGAGAGGAGGAGAGGAGAGGAGGAGAGATAACAGTGGAGAGAAGAGGAGAAGAGGAGAGGAGGAGAGAAAACAGTGGGGAGAAGAGGAGGAGAGGAGGAGAGATAACAGTGGGGAGGAGAGGAGGAGAGGAGGAGAGATAACAGTGGGGAGAAGAGGAGAAGAGGAGAGGAGGAGAGATAACAGTGGAGAGAAGAGGAGAAGAGGAGAGGAGGAGAGATAACAGTGGGGAGGAGAGGAGGAGAGGAGGAGAGATAACAGTGGAGAGAAGAGGAGAAGAGGGGAGGAGGAGAGATAACAGTGGGGAGGAGAGGAGAAGAGGAGAGGAGGAGAGATAACAGTGGGGAGGAGAGGAGAAGAGGAGAGGAGGAGAGATAACAGTGGAGAGAAGAGGAGAAGAGGAGAGGAGGAGAGATAACAGTGGAGAGACGAAGAGGAGAGGAGGAGAGATAACAGTGGAGAGAAGAGGAGAAGAGGAGAGGAGGAGAGATAACAGTGGGGAGGAGAGGAGGAGAGATAACAGTGGGGAGGAGAGGAGGAGAGGAGGAGAGATAACAGTGGGGAGGAGAGGAGAAGAGGAGAGGAGGAGAGATAACAGTGGGGAGGAGAGGAGAAGAGGAGAGGAGGAGAGATAACAGTGGGGAGGAGAGGAGAAGAGGAGAGGAGGAGAGATAACAGTGGGGAGGAGAGGAGAAGAGGAGAGGAGAGATAGTGGGGAGGAGAGGAGAAGAGGAGAGGAGGAGAGATAACAGTGGGGAGGAGAGGAGAAGAGGAGAGGAGGAGAGATAACAGTGGAGAGACGAAGAGGAGAGGAGGAGAGGAGGAGAGATAACAGTGGAGAGACGAAGAGGAGAGGAGGAGAGATAACAGTGGGGAGGAGAGGAGGAGAGATAACAGTGGAGAGAAGAGGAGAAGAGGAGAGGAGGAGAGATAACAGTGGGGAGGAGAAAAGGAGAGGAGAGGAGGAGAGATAACAGTGGGGAGGAGAGGAGAAGAGGAGAGGAGGAGAGATAACAGTGGAGAGACGAAGAGGAGAGGAGGAGAGATAACAGTGGGGAGGAGAGGAGGAGAGATAACAGTGGAGAGAAGAGGAGAAGAGGAGAGGAGGAGAGATAACAGTGGGGAGGAGAAAAGGAGAGGAGAGGAGGAGAGATAACAGTGGGGAGGAGAGGAGAAGAGGAGAGGAGGAGAGATAACAGTGGGGAGGAGAGGAGAAGAGGAGAGGAGGAGAGATAACAGTGGGGAGGAGAGGAGAAGAGGAGAGGAGAGGAGGAGAGAAAACTAAATGTTGGCACATTCACACAGACTTCAACATTAATGTTTGTCATTGCCTTTCAACCTTGGGACTGTGGGACAAATACAGCTTTCTCAAACAGCCCATACGCTGTCCGGCCCTGGTGAAATCCAATCCAAGAGTTTTATAAAGGCCTTATTCACACGACTACAGAGTTGAGGGCAGAGACTAGACTGGCACAATGATTAGCTTTCATTTATTTTCTGTGAGTTGACTTTACTCATGATGAGGAGGAGGGAGGTGTAGGTTGGCTCCTGTTTCTGTGAGTTGACTTTACTCATGATGAGGAGGAGGGAGGTGTAGGTTGGCTCCTGTTTCTGTGAGTTGACTTTACTCATGATGATGAGGAGGGAGGTGTAGGTTGGCTCCTGTGTAGGATACAAACTCCCAGCATCATCTTCTCTCTCTGAGATGTCTGTCTGGGAATCTACTGTCTGCAACATCTTCACATTTTAGTCATTTAGCAGACGCTCTTATCGCTCTTAGGGTTAAGTGCCTTGCTCAAGGGCACATCGACAGATTTTTCACCTAGTCGGCTCGGGGATTAGAACCAGCGACCTTTCGGTTACTGCCACAACGCTCTTACCCACTAAGCTACCTGCCGCCCACTATAGAGGGTTTTCATTAGATGGTATACAGTTTATGTCAGAATGTACTTTTCATAGCAGGTTAAGAGAACTTAAGCAGCAGGTTAGGATAATTAGGCTAAGGTTAGAAAAGGGGTTTGGGTTAGGTAAAATGCTAAAAAAAAAATCTATTTTTTACGTCAATTTGACATAAACTGTATCCCATCTAGACAGAACCACTATAGGGGTCAGGGCAGGGTTCGAGAGGCGCGGCCCAGTCCTGTCTGACTCGCGTTTATCGCTCCTGAATGGCTGGAATTACGTAACACTGCCATTTGTTTTGGCCCATTCTGGAGATAACGGTAGCCCATTCCGGGGTTAACGGTAGCCCGTTTCGGAGATAACGGTAGCCTGTTCCTGGATAACGGTAGCTCGTTCTGGAGATAACGGTAGCCCGTTCCTGGTGTTAAAGGTAGTCCTGTCTTTGACTTAACGCTACTCTCTCTATAGATCTGTTATCTGTTGCAGTCGATATCCTCCGCTCCTTATTCTTGGCTCTGTGTCGCTCTGTCGACCGGCCAAAAGAATGGAAACAATGTCCAGAGTGACTTCTGGATTGCGAAACATGTTAAAAGTTCAACCAATACAAAGTGTATTCTGCTTCACTCCTATCCTTGACGTAGCGTAACCCAATATTTCAAAATAGCATCACCATATCGTGCATGTGTTTGCTGAAAAGATATGCCTTTTCTTCGTGCCTACGAAATGAGTTGCCCATAAAAAGTAAATGCCTACTTCTGAATAAACGAGTCGCCATCGGTATCGGTCTGTTATTTGTGCAAGGCTAGATGACTTAATGATTATCTAGTTTGGGTAAAAAGACAAACATGTCAAAACACAAACTGTCTTTTTAAAGGAATTTAAAACTCTAAACATCGTTTTACAGTTACCATTAAGTTTGGGGTCCGTTTTCCGCCGGGATCGATCTTTCCCCCGCAGGCGAGAGAAGGTCCGTTTCAGCAGGGGTTCAGCCATGGCTGAAACCCCGTAATGTGTTTGTCCCTGCTCGGAGCAAGCGGACTGGGGAAGCGGGTAATTCGCTCTAAACTCCGGTCGTCCTCATCTTTGTCCCCGCTCCATCTGTGTTGTGTGAGCCCATTTCTGTCTGCGGAACTTGGTCAATGCTCTCTGAGCTTTGCTCTACGTCCCGTTCTCTCGTCTTGCCAAATTTCACAGGAAACGAATTCCTCGGATTCTTTCCCAAACTTTTTTTTTTTTTTTTTTTACCTCCTCTAGTGCGGGAGAGTTTGAGCCGCAGGGAATGAGCAAATACTCATGGGAGATGTAGTTTCAGCGAAGGTCATGGTTAAAACTAGGTTTCAGGCAATGTAACAATGCAACGCTTACTCTACATGTCATAGGCAATGACCTATGGCCCTTTCCAGAGTAATTAAACATGGAGCAAATTAATTACTATGTAATCAGCTTGTAATTACATGGAATAATCTTGCTACGTCTGTGATATGTGGTTGTTTTATCTACCTTAGTTGACTAACTGTAAGTCGCTCTGGATAAGAGCGTCTGCTAAATGACTAAAATGTAAAAATGTAAAAATGTGTCAGGACCAGTAGTCTGAATAAAAAAGCAGACTCATACCACTTTCAAAACCCCTGCCACTTGGGGCAGACGCACTCCATGGAAACGTAGGCTGGGATGTTGACCCCCGTAGGTACCCGTCTCTGGTGTGCTCTCCCTCTTCCTCTTCCTCATCCTCTCCCTCTTCCTCCTCTTCCTCCTCCTCCTCTCTCTCCCTCTCTCTCCCTCTTCCTCTCCATGTTCCTCTTCTTAACTATATGTACAGTATATCCGTAGTGCCTTACTGTGAGATCAAGGATGAATAGTCGCCCCAAATAGTTCAATCCTAAAACTATTCTGTTAAGAATTAGAGAAAAGAGGGTAGCTACCCATCTCATCAATTGTAGACTAAAATGGCGTTTACGTGTCAGATGTTACTCAGTGAGCTAATCATATTCACAGTACCATAAAAACACTACACCGCCTATACTACAGGACATCTACAGCACCCGGCGTCACAGGAAGGCCAAGAAGGAAGGCCTAGAAGATCATCAAGGACCTCAGCCACCCGAGCCACGGCCTGTTCACCCCGCTACCGTCCAGAAGGAGGAGACGGTACAGGTGCATCAAAGCTGGGACAGAGAGACTGGAAAAACAGCTTCTATCTCCAGGCCATCAGACTGTTAAACAGTCACCACTAGTACCCTGCCCTGAACTTTGGTCACTGTTTTCTAACCTTAGAGACTGCTGTACATAGTCATTGAGCACTGGTCACTTTAATAATGTTTACATACTGTTTCACCCACTCCATATGTATATACTGTATTCTAGTCATGGCTCATCCTATATAACTACTGCTGTACACACCTTGTATATTGATATAATATCCATAATGTCTATACACACCATCATATACATGTATATTTATATTCCCGGACTCTGACACTGCTCCCCTTACAAAAAAAAGATTGCATTTTTTGAAACTGCAGTAAAAGTGCAGTAACTGCAGTCGACTGGTATTTTGGACGCAGTAATGTCAGAATAACTGCAGTATACTGCATTCTAACTTCACCAACACTGCAAAATTACTGCAGTAAAAAATAAAATAAACTGTGTTGCTTTGGAAGCAGTTTTTTGCAGCATCCTGTAGTTATACTGCCCTCTAACTGCAATCTGTTTTCTTAAGCGGCGTTATAATATTGATATATTTCTTAATTATTTTTCTTTGTATTTTTATGGGATCTGCGTGTATTGTTGTGTATTGTTAGATATTACTGCACTGTTGGAGCTAGGAAAACAACCCGTGATAACATCTGCTAAATCTATGTAGGCAACCAATAACATTTGATTTGATGTTTTCATCTAAAAAAAAATTTAAAAAAATAAAAACAGTCCAACCGACTGAACACAACTGAACAGTTCAACCCAAAACAGCTGCCTCAGGTTACACCGCCCGCGGCTCTCCTCTCCTGCCTCCTCCGCTTCATCCCGTTCATCACCACCACGCTCTCTCCCCTATTGTGGTTCTCCTCCTGTCTCCATTCAGATGTTCTTCTTCTCTCTAATGGAGCGCTCCAGCTCAGCTTCTACTCACATTAAATCATACTCTGCTGCCACCCGGTGGTGAAATGCGGAGTTGCACCAATAATGAATTTAAAATGGCGCCGTTTGAGCTACTAGCGTAAAAACTCAAATAAATCGCTAAATATGTATGTAATATTGTCAGATACAAATAATAAACAATCCAATGTATTTTCCCCCACTCCTTTTTGCTACCAGGAGCTTGTCTATGACTACCTGAGAATGCGGCTCGTGCAGGAAAGTCGACCCAGTTGAAATGCACAAAAGGCCTCCAGTGTGCATCAGCAAACACAATATACACTCTAAAAAGAAAAGGTTACTGGAGTATCCTTTAGGATCTTCAAATTGAAACTGTGGGGGAACCCCTAATAATTTCTTCGAAGAACCCTTTAAAAGGGTTCTTGAAATAAGTCCTTTTAATGGATCCTCAAAGAACCCTTTGAATCACCTTTTGGGGTTCATTTTTGAACTACCCCCCCCCCCCCCCCTCTCCTATTATTATTATTATGATTAATAATAATAATAATATGCATAACAATAACAACAATAACACAATATTTTAGTGGTCAGTGTTTATTATGATTTTAGTGGCAAAGCAGAATTAAAACATCTAAATATGAGGTAAACTCCCAGCAGGTCCAATGGGTATATCCTCTGGCCTGTTGATGTTAATGTGTTGATGTTCTCCGTATCCATAGCCAGAATGATTTTTGCAGTGCATGGTGATCGAACAGGTGTCCTGTTATCAGGGGCAGCCTGTTCAATAGGGCGATATGGGCGACGCACTGCCAAACGGGAAAAGGAAGGGATTTTTTTTCTAATCAATTATATCACGGCAACAGTAGTTATCAGTGTTGTAATCTATACGTCTGATCTGCCACAGTGCCACACTGCCACTAAATGTCGAATCAGGCTAAAGTCGTGCTTCAAATGGCTCCCCCCCCTTTTGGGGCGATTTCAGTCAGGTTGAAAATCGCCCAGAAGTCTGTCATAGACTCCCATGTAAAATCTATTTTTTTCAAATTTCAGACCTTTCAATACAATCTCTATGGGTGTCTGAGGGCTTGCACTTACGCGCTTTCGTCATACGTAACGTAACCATGAACGTAACTAAGAAAAGAGCGGATTGTGTCTTTGAAAGAAGTTCCTTTTTGTCGGCGAACAAATGAAGATAAATTGGCAACGAAACAATTAGGACCTCCCAGACCAAATTTAATAATTCTACAGGTTTCTACTAAAGGCGGAAAGTCCTACACCCGAGGATTTTCCAAAAATTGGTACGAACGAAAAAATAACAATGCCACTCAACTGGATGAGGGATACAGGCTAGCTGTCCGCCGCCACAACGATGAGGTTAGTGTTGATAATCACAAGTTTACTGGAGAACTGAGACCAAGTAGAGACTTTGGACAGGGTGGATATGGTATAATAAAGGCAGTTTATTCAGAGGTAAAGATATCTGGAATCGCGTGCACGGACCCGTTCGTCAAACTCTTAGGGAGCTATACATTAAGCCCCATTACTTACCATATCAGATAAGAGAAATTGCTGCAGCTACATATATTTTACATCCTGGCCCTACATAGTTCACTATTTGCATCACTTACCAAAATATTACATGTGGTCATATATGCTTGGAAAGTGGAGATGCCATAGAACGTCAAAAAAGTAAACATTGCTGGAGACACATTGCCGTTTTGGAGAAGACATCGCGTTTGCTAGCGAAGAGATTTGTTGTGGCAAATGAACTTGGGCTGGGAATTGCCAGGGACCTCACGATATGATATATGCATTGCGAGTCTCATGATTCTATACGTATTGCGATTCGATACTGTGATTTTATTGCGCACCATATGTCTGTTGCAGAGGGATCAGAAAGCCATGAGAACGAGTTTTGATCAGTCATGGAAATAAAAGTGCTGAAAACAAATTGGCTCCCAATGTGAAAAGATTGAGAACAAGCTATGAAGGAACAATAATGGTGTTTTTGTGCAGGTACAGCCAACTAGCGCTAAAATATTGCGATATTGTCAATACAGTATATCGTAAAGTATCACTATGTAACTCGATTTCTTTCACCCCAATCCCTCAAATTAACGGTAAATAACTGAATTGTTTGCCCCACATTTAGCTAAGATGATTAGCTAGCCAGCTAAAATGTTTTATTTAGTTAGCAGTCGCATCTACAATAGTTTACTGTCAATAACATGTCTCCAAAAATGACGTGGTGTCTCCAATTGTGTTGACATTTTACAATTGCGATGCGCATCCATGAGTATCCACTTTCTGTAGCTCAGTTGGTAGAGCACTGCGCTTGTAACGCCAAGGTAGTGGGTTCGATCCCCGGGACCACCACTACACAAAAATGTATGCACGCATGACTGTAAGTCGCTTTGGATAAAAGCGTCTGCTAAATGGCTTATTATTATTATTATTATTATTATTATTATTATTATCTGAAGAGAGCCCCGAAACATTGTGTGCAGACATTTTATGCAATAAATGAAGTAGGTTGAATCTAGTAGTTCTGATCTTCTGATTGGTCCTGATGAGTTGGGCGAGGTCCCCTCCAGGCTACTGTCACTGTTGCATTGGCTCTGAGTCGGGTTCTCTGTCTTCAAATGTTCAGCCTAAGAGAGGGGATTTTTGTGTGTGTGTGTGTGTGTGTGTGTTTAACAGTGATGATGTGTGTGTGTGTGTGTGTGTGTGTGTGTGTGTGTGTTTAACAGTGATGATGTGTGTGTGTGTGTGTTTGTGTGTGTGTGTGTCCTCAGAGCAAGAACTCGTGAGTTGGAAGAACTGAGAGGCCTATGGCGTGGGTGTTGTCCTTGGCCACCTGCTGACAAGGCTGACAAGATAGGACCCTTTTGTCCATTGTTATTGGATAGGAACAGAACTTATAACCAGCTCCTGACCTAAATAGATCTTAGCACAACATTTTACTCAACATATCATATTCCATATTCACTATAACAAATATATTTACTACGACATTAGCAAGAACCGCCACATCCTCAGCCGGCTAATCCAGTGTGTGAAGTTTTGCGGAGTGTTTGAGTTAGCTTTGCGAGGCAAAGATGAAACTGAGGGCTCCACCAACCCTGGTAAGCCAACACTTTTGAGATCAGTCAATAAATGCTTCTGGTATTGACTTATATGCTGCCCCTGTCTTCATGTTGTTGCTGGACATATCTTTTTTAAAATGTGTGTAGGTCACCTAAATCATCAGAAAAATTGCCCCCCCTGAGAATTTTTTCAGGAGCCGCCACTGCCTGTTATATTCATCAGAGGTGTAGGGAGGGTGAAGTCTGTGAATCCCAAAATATAGTAATTATACAGATGATTAACAAAATATGCACACGACAGTATTCATACCTTGGTTTTTGTGGTAAATGTGAATGAAAAAAAACTGTTTTGATAATGCTTTTCATACACATACCTTGTCCATAATGTAGAGGCCTTTGGGATATTTATTGAAGAGGTAAGGGAGGAGGATGGTACATGTGATCTGCATAACATACCAATACCAATAGACATACCTTTGTATGCCTCCTCGTCTGTATACTTACAGACACAGACATGAGCAGTTCAGTCATCTGCACCCAATACAGCTAGCCTTCAACATATTCTTATAGCCTACAGTACATATTCTTACCTCTTTGTTGATTTGATATCCATTGAATTGTCCATTTTCTGTTTTTAGAAAGATTGCACAAATATGAAAAGGTAGATGGTATCATCATAAAACAATATCAATTTAGATCATACAAGGGACAAACCTTACCTTAAATTGAGGAGATCTTTAAATGTTTCAGTTAAGTGCGTGAACCTGCTGTCCTTTCAAATTCAAATCCAAATGTTTCAGTTGGGCAGTTAGGTTCCTGCAAGAACCCCTACCAACTAAGAAGGTTCCTCGATTAACCACACCTCCTATGGGGTTCTTGGAATAACCTTTTGGGGGCAATTTTCAGTGCCAAGAATGCTAAGGTTCTTCGAAGAACTTTCAGGATCTTAGAAGCACCCTTGTTGAACACCTAATTTTCTCCAGACCAGTCTCCGTCTCGAGGCCCCATTTTCTCCAGACCAGTCTCCGTCTCGAGGCCCCATTTTCTCCAGACCAGTCTCCGTCTCGAGGCCCCATTTTCTCCAGACCAGTCTCCGTCTCGAGGCCCCATTTTCTCCAGACCAGTCTCCGTCTCGTGGCCCCATTTTCTCCAGACCAGTCTCCGTCTCGAGGCCCCATTTTCTCCAGACCAGTCTCCGTCTCGAGGCCCCATTTTCTCCAGACCAGTCTCCGTCTCGAGGCCCCATTTTCTCCAGACCAGTCTCCGTCTCGAGGCCCCATTTTCTCCAGACCAGTCTCCGTCTCGAGGCCCCATTTTCTCCAGACCAGTCTCCGTCTCGAGGTCCCATTTTCTCCAGACCAGTCTCCGTCTCGAGGCCCCATTTTCTCCAGACCAGTCTCCGTCTCGAGGCCCCATTTTCTCCAGACCAGTCTCCGTCTCGAGGCCCCATTTTCTCCAGACCAGTCTCCGTCTCGAGGCCCCATTTTCTCCAGACCAGTCTCCGTCTCGAGGCCCCATTTTCTCCAGACCAGTCTCCGTCTCGAGGCCCCATTTTCTCCAGACCTGTCTCTGTCTCGAGGTCCCATTTTCTCCAGACCAGTCTCCGTCTCGAGGTCCCATTTTCTCCAGACCAGTCTCCGTCTCGAGGTCCCATTTTGAGTGTCTCGGTCTTGTCTCTGTGTCAGATACATTTGTCCTCGGTCTTGACTCGGTTTCGGACGGCGACGACTCGTAATTTCTTGCGAGACCAGCCGAGTAAAACACTCATAACTATCAGCTTCCATTCAGTAAATGCATAAAACCGCTTCGCCAGGCCAAATATACACACTCCATTAAACATTAATACCTACAGTCTTCATATTTATTATAGACACGTTTGCGCAGTGGTGAACCTATTGGACCCAGGCCTTCAGAGTGAGTATACCCACTTCTCCAGGCACCACTACACCACTGCATAGGGCTGATGGAAAGACAGCAGTCACACAGCATGATGTTAAAGGATAAGCAGTCACACAGCATGATGTTAAAGGATAAGCAGTCACACAGCATGATGTTAAAGGATAAGCAGTCACGCACAGCATGATGTTAAAGGATAAGCAGTCACACAGCATGATGCTAAAGGATAAGCAGTCACACAGCATGATGTTAAAGGATAAACAGTCACACAGCATGATGTTAAAGGATAAGCAGTCACACAGCATGATGTTAAAGGATAAGCAGTCACACACAGCATGATGTTAAAGGATAAGCAGTCACACAGCATGATGTTAAAGGATAAGCAGTCCATTCACTCTGACATAATAAGCCAGTAGGTCCCAATCATAAGAATACAAAAACACAACCATTAAGCATTTCCCAATTGAATTTTACAACTATTACTTCCCATTGCAGAAACCATTTCCCGTTTAGCACACAAAGTAACCGGTGACCTAAAGTTTTTAAACGCAACAATGTTTCACACACAAGTTATTTTGAAAGAGATGGCTAACAACAGCAAGAGAGCTGCAATAATACAACTCAGTTCCACCAGATGACGATCATTTGAAACTTTACTTCTGGTTGAAAGTTATTCTTGAAAAAGGGAGAAGCTAACAAATTAGCAACAACATACTCTTCGATAACACCTGCTGCAACCGCTGCAAACTAGCCTTCAACAAAAGATAGCTAGCTAGACATGGGGAAACTACTGCTCGCTATTGCACAGTGACCTGTTGGTTTCCATAGTGTTCTTTGGTATTTTTGGTATTTTATTAGGATCCCCATTAGCTGTTGCAAATGCAGCAGCTACTCTTCCTGGGGTCCACACGAAACATGAAACATGACATAATACAGAACATTAATAGACAAGAACAGCTCAAGGCACACGTATCCTACATATCAATACATACACACAAACTATCTAGGTCAAATAGGGGAGAGGCGTTGGGCCGTGAGGTGCTGCTTTATCTGTTTTTTGAAAGCAGGTTTATTGTTTATTTGAGCAATATGAGATGGAACGGAGTTCCATGCAATAATGGCTCTATATAATACTGTACGCTTTGTTGAATTTGTTCTGGATTTGGGGACTGTGAAAAGACCCCTGGTGGCATATCTGGTGGGGTAAGTGTGTGTGTCAGAGCTGTGTGTAAGTTGTCTATGCAAACAATTTGGGATTTTCAACACATTCATGTCTTCTTATAAAAAGAAGAAGGGATGCAGTCAGTCTCTCCTCAACTCTTAGCCAAGAGAGACTGGAATGCATAGTATTTATATCAGCCATCTGATTACAATGAAGAGCAAGACGTGCCTCTCTGTTCTGGGCCAGCTGCAGCTTAACCAAGTCTTTCCTTGCAGCACTGGACCACAGACAGGACAATAATCAAGATTAGACAAAACTAGAGCCTGCAGAACATGCTTTTTGGGGTGTGGTGTCAAAAAAGCGGAGCGTCTTTTTATTATCGAACAGACTTCTCCCCATCTTTTTTTTATTGTATTTTATTTCACCTTTATTTAACCAGGTAAGCCAGTTGAGAACAAGTTCTCATTTACAACTGCATCTTTACAACCATAGAATCTATATGTTTTGACCATGACAGTTTACAATCTAAGGCAACGCCAAGTAATTTAGTCTCCTCAACTTGTTCAACAGCCACACCATTCATTACCAGATTCAGCTGAGGTCTAGAACTTAGGGAATGATTTGTACCAAATACAATGCTCTTAGTTTTAGAGATGTTCAGGACCAGTTTATTACTGGCCACCCATTCCAAAACAGACTGCAACTCTTTGTTAAGGGTTTCAGTGACTTCATTAGCTGTGGTTGCTGGTGTGTATATGGTTGAGTCATCAACATACATGGACACACATGCTTTGTTTAATGCCAGTGTCAGGTCATTGGTAAAAATAGAAAAGAGTAGAGGGCCTAGAGAGCTGCCCTGTGGTACACCACACTTTATATGTATGACATTAGAGAAGCTTCCATTAAAGAAAACCCTTTGAGTTCTATTAGATAGATAGCTCTGAATCCACAATATAGCAGAGGTTGAAAAGCCATAACACATAAATTTTTTCAACAACAGGTTATGTTCAATAATATCAAGGACTGCACTGAAATCTAACAGTACAGCTCCCACAATCTTCTTATTATCAATGTATTTCAACCAATCCTCAGTCATTTGTGTCAGTGCAGTACATGTTGAGTGCCCTTCTCTATAAGCATGCTGAAAGTCTGTTGTTAATTTGTTTGGTCAAACACAATTTTTTGGCTAAGAGTTGGCTAAGAGCTGGCAGCAAGCTAATAGGTCTGCTCTTAGAACCAGTAAAGGCCGCTTTACCACTCTTGTGCAGCGGAATGACTTTTGGCTTCCCTCCAGGCCTGAGGACAAAGACTTTCCTCTAGGCTCAGATGAAAGATATGGCAGATAGGAGTGGTTGTCATTATATGTTAGATTGATATATGTTGTCCAAAAGGCCAACTCGCCGAGCACAGATCGATATAGTTGGATCATAGGAATATAAATCGATACATCGATGTAGTAGATGGATCGTTACACCCCTAGATAGGAGTGGTTGTCATTATATGCCAGGAGGTTTGTCATTATTCATCGATAACAATAACTTCACAAAATTAAAACTCGCAATGCTTTTCTTTCATTTTTTTAAATTTTTATAATGCATGAATACGATGGCTCACTGTTTGTTGTTGGCATTTCCTGCCTAAGTTTGCCCACTTTGCCAATTAAGTAATCATTAAAATAATTGGCAACATCAAATGGTTTTGTGATGAATAAGCCATCTGATTCGATGAAAGATGGAGTTGAATTTGTCTTTCTGCCCATAATTTCATTTAAAGTTCTACAAAGTTTTTTTTTCCATCATTCTTTATATCATTGATCTTGGCTTCATAATACAGTTTCTTCTTCTTTTTGTTGAGTTTAGTCACATCATTTCTCAATTTGCAGTAAGTCAGCCAGTCAGATGTGCAGCCAGACTTATTAGCCACTCCTTTTGCCCCGTCTCATTCAACCATACAGTTTTTCAATTCCTCATCAATCCATGGAGCCTTAACAGTTCTAACGGTCAGTTTTTTAATAAAACCTCTACAGAAATCTGGACAGTTGCTGCTCAATATGCAATATGTGTCACACCCTGATCTGTTTCACCTGTCTTTGTGCTTGTCTCCACCCCCCACCAGGTGTCTCCACCCCCCACCAGGTGTCTCCACCCCCCACCAGGTGTCTCCACCCCCCACCAGGTGTCTCCACCCCCCACCAGGTGTCTCCCATTTCCCCCCCATTATCTCCTGTGTATTTATACCTGCGTTTTCTGTTTGTCTGTTGCCAGTTCGTTTTGTCCCGTCAAGTCCTACCAGCGTGTTCCCATGTTTCCAGTGCGCTAGTTTTTGGTTTTCCTGGTCTTCCCAGTTCTGACCTTTCTGCCTGTCCTGATCCTGCCTGCCTGCCTGCCTGCCTGCCTGCCTGCCTGCCTGCCGTCCTGTACCTGCCTGACTCTGATTTGGATTATGACTCTTTGCCTGCCTTGACTTACCTTTAGCCTGCCCCTTGTTCAGTAATAAACTGACTTACCTTTAACCTGCCCCTTGTTCAGTAATAAACTGACTTACCTTTAACCTGCCCCTTGTTCAGTAATAAACTGCCTTACCTTTAGCCTGCCCCTTGTTCAGTAATAAACTGCCTTACCTTTAGCCTGCCCCTTGTTCAGTAATAAACTGCCTTACCTTTAGCCTGCCCCTTGTTCAGTAATAAACTGACTTACCTTTAGCCTGCCCCTTGTTCAGTAATAAACTGACTTACCTTTATCCTGCCCCTTGTTCAGTAATAAACTGACTTACCTTTAGCCTGCCCCTTGTTCAGTAATAAACTGACTTACCTTTATCCTGCCCCTTGTTCAGTAATAAACTGACTTACCTTTAGCCTGCCCCTTGTTCAGTAATAAACTGACTTACCTTTAGCCTGCCCCTTGTTCAGTAATAAACTGCCTTACCTTTAGCCTGCCCCTTGTTCAGTAATAAACTGCCTTACCTTTAGCCTGCCCCTTGTTCAGTAATAAACTGACTTACCTTTATCCTGCCCCTTGTTCAGTAATAAACTGACTTACCTTTAGCCTGCCCCTTGTTCAGTAATAAACTGACTTACCTTTATCCTGCCCCTTGTTCAGTAATAAACTGCCTTACCTTTAGCCTGCCCCTTGTTCAGTAATAAACTGACTTACCTTTAGCCTGCCCCTTGTTCAGTAATAAACTGCCTTACCTTTATCCTGCCCCTTGTTCAGTAATAAACTGACTTACCTTTATCCTGCCCCTTGTTCAGTAATAAACTGACTTACCTTTAGCCTGCCCCTTGTTCAGTAATAAACTGACTTACCTTTAGCCTGCCCCTTGTTCAGTAATAAACTGCCTTACCTTTATCCTGCCCCTTGTTCAGTAATAAACTGACTTACCTTTATCCTGCCCCTTGTTCAGTAATAAACTGACTTACCTTTAGCCGGCCCCTTGTTCAGTAATAAACTGACTTACCTTTAGCCTGCCCCTTGTTCAGTAATAAACTGACTTACCTTTAGCCGGCCCCTTGTTCAGTAATAAACTGACTTACCTTTAGCCTGCCCCTTGTTCAGTAATAAACTGACTTACCTTTAGCCTGCCCCTTGTTCAGTAATAAACTGACTTACCTTTATCCTGCCCCTTGTTCAGTAATAAACTGACTTACCTTTATCCTGCCCCTTGTTCAGTAATAAACTGCCTTACCTTTATTAGAAAGCAAATTACGGACTCCTCTTTGAATCTGCGTATTCCTCCAGGGCTTAGCTGTCCTGGATCTGCACAGCTCTGCGAGGGCCTGGGATCGGGAGAGACACTTAAGTGTTTTAGTACTATATCTCTTGACACAATGATGAAAATAATCATGGCCTCTAAACCTTCAAGCTGCATACTGGATCCTATTCCTACTAAACTGCTGAAGGAGCTGCTTCCTGTGCTTGGCCCTCCTATGTTGAACATAATAAACAGCTCTCTATCCACCGGATGTGTACCAAACTCACTAAAAGTGGCAGTGATAAAGCCTCTCTTGAAAAAGCCAAACCTTGACCCGGAAAATATAAAAAACTATCGGCCTATATCGAATCTTCCATTCCTCTCAAAAATTTTAGAAAAAGCTGTTGCGCAGCAACTCACTGCCTTTCTGAAGACAAACAATGTATACGAAATGCTTCAGTCTGGTTTTAGACCCCATCATAGCACTGAGACTGCACTTGTGAAGGTGGTAAATGACCTTTTAATGGCATCAGACCGAGGCTCTGCATCTGTCCTCGTGCTACTAGACCTTAGTGCTGCCTTTGACACCATCGATCACCACATTCTTTTGGAGAGACTGGAAACCCAAATTGGTCTACACGGACAAGTTCTGGCCTGGTTTAGATCCTACCTGTCGGAAAGATATCAGTTTGTCTCTGTGAATGGTCTGTCCTCCGACAAATCAACTGTACATTTCGGTGTTCCTCAAGGTTCCGTTTTAGGACCACTATTGTTTTCACTATATATTTTACCTCTTGGGGATGTTATTCGAAAACATAATGTTAACTTTCACTGCTATGCGGATGACACACAGCTGTACATTTCAATGAAGCATGGTGAAGCCCCAAAATTGCCCTCGCTAGAAGCCTGTGTTTCAGACATAAGAAAGTGGATGGCAAAAAACTTTTTACTTTTAAACTCGGACAAAACAGAGATGCTTGTTCTAGGTCCCAAGAAACAAAGAGATCTTCTGTTAAATCTGACAATTCATCTTGATGGTTGTAAAGTCGTCTCAAATAAAACTGTGAAGGACCTAGGCGTTACTCTTGACCCTGATCTCTCTTTTGACGAACATATCAAGACTGTTTCAAGGACAGCTTTTTTCCATCTACGTAACATTGCAAAAATCAGAAATTTTCTGTCCAAAAATGATGCAGAAAAATTAATCCATGCATTTGTTACTTCTAGGTTAGACTACTGCAATGCTCTATTTTCCGGCTACCCGGATAAAGCACTAAATAAACTTCAGTTAGTGCTAAATACGGCTGCTAGAATCCTGACTAGAACCAAGAAATTTGATCATATTACTCCAGTGCTAGCTTCCCTACACTGGCTTCCTGTTAAGGCAAGGGCTGATTTCAAGGTTTTACTGTTAACCTATAAAGCGTTACATGGGCTTGCTCCTACCTATCTTTCCGAGTTGGTCCTGCCGTACATACCAATACGTACGCTACGGTCACAAGACGCAGGCCTCCTAATTGTCCCTAGAATTTCTAAGCAAACAGCGGGAGGCAGGGCTTTCTCCTATAGATCTCCATTTTTATGGAACAGTCTGCCTACCCATGTGAGAGACGCAGACTCAGTCTCAACCTTTAAGTCTTTACTGAAGACTTATCTCTTCAGTAGGTCATATGATTGAGTGTAGTCTGGCCCAGGAGTGTGAAGGTGAACGGAAAGGCTGGAGCAACGAACAGCCCTTGCTGTCTCTGCCAGGCCGGTTCCCCTCTCCACTGGGGTTCTCTGCCTCTAACCCTGTTGCAGGGGCTGAGTCACTGGCTTGCTGGTGCTCTTTCATGCCGTCCCTGGGAGGGGTGCGTCACTTGAGTGGGTTGAGTTACTGACGTGATCTTCCTGTCTGGGTTGGCGCCCCCCCCTTGGTTTGTGCTGTGGTGGAGACCTCTGTGGGCTATACTCGGCCTTGTCTCAGGATTGTAAGTTGGTGGTTGGGGATATCCCTCTAGTGGTGCGGGGGCTGTGCTTTGGCGGAGTGGGTGGGGTTATATCCTTCCTGTTTGGCCCTGTCCGGGGGTTTCTTCGGATGGGGCCACAGTGTCTCCGGACCGCTCCTGTCTCAGCCTCCAGTATTTATGCTGCAGTAGTTTATGTGTCGGGGGGCTGGGGTTAGTTGGTTATACCTGGAGTACTTCTCCTGTCTTATCCAGTGTCCTGTGTGAATTTAAGTATGCTCTCTCTAATTCTCTCGTTCTCTCTTTCTCTCTGAGAACCTGAGCCCTAGGACCATACGTCAGGACTACCGGGCATGATGACACCTTGCTGTCCCCAGTCCGCCTGGCCTTGCTGCTATTCCAGTTTCAACTGTTCTGCCTGCGGCTACGAAACCCCTACCTGTCCCAGACCTGCTGTTTTCAACTCTTAATGATCGGCTATGAAAAGCCAACTGAGAGACCTGAGCCCTAGGACCATACGTCGGGACTACCGGCCGTGGTGACTCCTTGCTGTCCCCAGTCCGCCTGGCCTTGCTGCTATTCCAGTTTAAACTGTTCTGCCTGCGGTTATGGAACCCCTACCTGTCCCAGACCTGCTGTTTTCAAACTCTTAATGATCGGCTATGAAAAGCCAACTGAGATTTATTCCTGATTATTATTTGACCATGCTTGTCACTTATGAACATTTTTGAACATCTTGGCATGGTTCTGTTATAATCTCCACCCGGCACAGCCAGAAGAGGACTGGCCACCCCTCATAGCCTGGTTCCTCTCTAGGTTTCTTCCTAGGTTTTCGCCTTTCTAGGGAGTTTTTCCTAGCCACCGTGCTTCTACACCTGCATTACTAGCTGTTTGGGGTTTTAGGCTGGGTTTCTGTACAGCACTTCGAGATATTAGCTGATGTAAGAAGGGCTATATAAAATAAAATTGATTGATTGATTGATCCTGCCCCTTGTTCAGTAATAAACTGCCTTACCTTTAGCCTGCCCCTTGTTCAGTAATAAACTGACTTACCTTTAGCCTGCCCCTTGTTCAGTAATAAACTGCCTTACCTTTATCCTGCCCCTTGTTCAGTAATAAACTGACTTACCTTTAGCCTGCCCCTTGTTCAGTAATAAACTGACTTACCTTTAGCCTGCCCCTTGTTCAGTAATAAACTGCCTTACCTTTATCCTGCCCCTTGTTCAGTAATAAACTGACTTACCTTTATCCTGCCCCTTGTTCAGTAATAAACTGACTTACCTTTAGCCGGCCCCTTGTTCAGTAATAAACTGACTTACCTTTAGCCTGCCCCTTGTTCAGTAATAAACTGACTTACCTTTAGCCGGCCCCTTGTTCAGTAATAAACTGACTTACCTTTAGCCTGCCCCTTGTTCAGTAATAAACTGACTTACCTTTAGCCTGCCCCTTGTTCAGTAATAAACTGACTTACCTTTAGCCTGCCCCTTGTTCAGTAATAAACTGCCTTACCTTTATCCTGCCCCTTGTTCAGTAATAAACTGACTTACCTTTAGCCTGCCCCTTGTTCAGTAATAAACTGCCTTACCTTTATCCGGCCCCTTGTTCAGTAATAAACTGCCTTACCTTTATCCTGCCCCTTGTTCAGTAATAAACTGCCTTACCTTTAGCCTGCCCCTTGTTCAGTAATAAACTGACTTACCTTTAGCCTGCCCCTTGTTCAGTAATAAACTGCCTTACCTTTAGCCTGCCCCTTGTTCAGTAATAAACTGCCTTACCTTTAGCCTGCCCCTTGTTCAGTAATAAACTGCCTTACCTTTATCCTGCCCCTTGTTCAGTAATAAACTCTGAGACTACCCCCCTCCTGTGTCTGCATCTGGGTCTTTGCCTGAGCCACGATAATATGTGACTAGAATGGCATCGTAAACAACAGGCAACTTTCCGGGACATAGACATGTCTTATATCGTCAGAAAGTTTAAATGATTGTCAATCTAACTGCACTGTCCAATTTACAGTAGCTATTACAAAATACCATGCTATTGTTTGAGGATAGTGCACAACTACAAAACACATCGGTTTCTGTCCAATCCTCAGACACTCTAGAAGGCAACCAAACATTTTTTTCACCATTCTACATTACGTATTGGCTGCACAACACGTCAATTAGCCCATGAAGGTCGGCCATCATTACGCACCAATGAGACGAGCGGTGTTCACTTGATTGACAGTGTCTTGGTCCAATGACCACCTATCGTTTTGAAACATAGCTAGCTAGATAGCCAATGATCTGGAGTTTCCAGCAGTATGTGAACGCCCTTTGTACAACAAACAGCCATCGTGCTAGAGCTGTGCACAACAGTGTAAATTCTAAGGGTGAACGCAAACAGGACGCGCGGGTAGTTTATGTAACGCAGCGGTTCATTCTCTGATACAAACTTTTCATAAAAACTGAAAAAAGTAAAACTTCGCTACTAAGAGTGGAAAAGCTAAATCCAGTAGTCCAAGTATACAAATTTGGATGAGATTATTGCAGAAACTGACCGGGAGACACAGAACGAATGGATGAGGACTCTGTGAGGAAGCACAGTTTTGATTCCAGCACGGAAATAAATGTTTTGGAAGGAAAATATCCACTTTTAGATAAGTAAATAAAATACGCTTTTGCTTCTCATGCTAATGCAGTTGTTTAAATGGTTGCATATTCATTAGAGATATTTTTCTTTGATTTCTATATACAGTTGATGTCGGAAGTTTACATACATCTTAGCCAAATACATTTAAACTCAGTTTTTCACAACTCCTGACATTTAATCCTAGTAAAAATGCCCTGTCTTAGGTCAGTTAGGATCACCACTTTATTTTAAGAATGTGAAATGTCAGAATAATAGTAGATAATTATTTATTTAAGCTTTTATTTCTTTCATCACATTCCCAGTGGGTCAGAAGTTTACATACACTCAATTAGTATTTGGTAGCATTGCCTTTAAATTGATTAACTTGGGTCAAACGTTTCGGGTAGTCTTCCACAAGCTTCCCACAATAAATTGGGTGGATTTTGGCCCATTCCTCCTGACAGAGCTGGTGTAACTGAGTCAGGTTTGTAGGCCTCCTTGCTCGCACACGCTTTTTCAGTTCTGCCCACAAATGTTCTATAGGATTGAGGTCAGGGCTTTGTGATGGCCACTCCAATACCTTGACTTTGTTGTCCTTAAGCCAACTTTGGAAGTATGTTTTGGGTCATTGTCCATATGGAAGACCCATTTGCGACCAAGCTTTAACTTCCTGACTGATGTCTTGAGATGTTGCTTCAATATATCCACATAATTGTCCTTCCTCATGATGCCATCTATTTTGTGAAGTGCACCAGTCCCTCCTGCAGCAAAGCACCCCCACAGCATGATGCTGCCACCCCCGTGCTTCACGGTTGGAATGTTGTTCTTCGGCTTGCAAGCATCCCCCTTTTTCCTCCAAACATAACGATGGTCATTATGGCCAAACAGTTCTATTTTTGTTTAATCAGACCAGAGGACATTTCTCGAAAAAGTACGATCTTTGTACCCATGTTTAGTTGCAAACCGTAGTCTGGCTTTTTTATGGCGGTTTTGGAGCAGCCTCAGAAATTGCAGCCCAAATAAATGCTTCACAGAGTTCAAGTAACAGACACATCTCAACATCAACTGTTCAGAGGGGACTATGTGAATCAGGCCTTCATGGTCAAATTGCTGCAAAGAAACCACTACTAAAGGACACCAATAATAAGAAGAGACCTGCTTGGGCCAAGAAACACAAGCAATGGACATTCGACCGGTGGAAATTAGTCCTTTGGTCTGGAGTCCAAATTGGAGATATTTGGTTCCAACCGCCTTGGCTTTGTGAGACGCGGTGTGGTGAACGGATGATCTCTGCATGTGTAGTTCCCACCGTAAAGCATGGAGGAGGTGTTATGGTGTGGGGGTGCTTTGCTGGGGACACTGTCTGTGATTTATTTAGAATTCAAGGCACACTTAACCAGCATGGCTACCACAGCATTCTGCAGCGATACGCCATCCCATCTGGTTTGGGCTTAGTAGGACTATAATTTGTTTTTCAACAGGACAATGACCCAACACACCTCCAGGCTGTGTAAGGGCTATTTTACCAAGAAGGAGAGAGATGGAGTGCTGCATCAGATGACCTGGCCTCCACAATCCCCCGACCTCAACCCTATTGAGATGGTTTGGGATGTGTCGGACGGCAGAGTGAAGCAAAAGCAGCCAACAAGTGCTCAGCATACGTGGGAACTCCTTCAAGACTGTTGGAAAAGCATTTGATTACTACATGATTCCATATTTGTTATTTCATAGTTTTGATGTCTTCACTATTATTCTACAGTCTAGAAAATAGTAGAAATAAATAAAAACCCTTGAATGAGTAGGTGTTATGATGAGTTTCTAGGGTATCAAGTGATTACGAATGTAATGATTTACTTAGACACTTTTGATGGGGAGTTCATATAAGATATTGAATATGGTACCAGGGTTAGTTACAACAGAATAAGGACATAGCCCTGCCTCTGCCATCTTCCAACTCCAGATTAAAGATCCCCTCTCTCTATATATACACTCTGTTACAAGTCTCTTCACTAACATCTGTTAACCCTCAGTGGGCCCTCCCTTCTCTTTGATGTTATTACTCTTTACCTCCAAGTCATATATCCTGTCCATCAATCATTTCTAAGATCAACATCAGTAATCTCCGTTGACATAACGGAATGCAGACTCTGTGGCACCAAGCCACTTATCTACCAACTCTCCCCTGGGTCACACAACACTATGAAATGACATCATTACAATCTCTGTCAATTTTTTTGTTGCTTTTAATGACCTAGCAAATTCCATGACTTGGGATGAAATATATAAAATTTCTTTGTTAAATTTTTTTTTGTATTTCAACACCTGCCAAATAAAAACCTCAAATGGCCCTACCCCTGAAAAACTAAATTGGGCCGGATAAGCTGAAGTGGACTCAGCCCAGGTACCAGCCCAGAGAAATATGATTCTGCCGGACTCGGGAAGCGCTCGGGGGGCTTCATGCGGGTCGAGCTCTTCCCGAGTCTGTCTGAATCATATGAGTCTCGGATTAGGCAAGAGCCCAGCGTGTTGACTGGGTACAGTGTGCCACAAGACCCTAACCCGCTTTGGTGCACTCTGCTAGCTGTAATGGTTCTAGTTTCTTATATGCGATGGGTGCATGGCACACAAACTCTATGCACATGTTTATATAGATTGGTCTCTATTAATTGAGCAGCATCGGGGGATTGGGTTAGGGGTCAGGGGATAGGGTTAGGGGTCAGGGGATAGGGTGAGGGTCAGGGGATAGGGTGAGGGGTTAGGGGTCAGGGGATAGGGTGAGGGTCAGGGGATAGGGTGAGGGGTTAGGGGTCGGGGGATAGGGTGAGGGCCAGGGTCAGGGGAAAGAGGATAGGGTGAGGGTCAGCGGAAAGGGTTAGGGGTCAGGGGATAGGGTCAGGGTCAGGGGAAAGGGTCAGAGGAAAGAGGATAGGGTGAGGGTCAGGGGAAAGGGTTAGGGGTCAGGGGAAAGGGTTAGGGGTCGGGGGAAAGGGTTAGGGGTCAGGGGAAAGGGTTAGGGGTCGGGGGAAAGGGTTAGGGGTCAGGGGATAGGGTGAGGGGAAAGGGTGAGGGAAAGGGTCAGGGGAAAGGGTTAGGGGTCAGGGGATAGGGTGAGGGTCAGGGGAAAGGGTTAGGGGTGAGGGGAAAGGGTGAGGGGTCAGGGGAAAGGGTGAGGGGTCAGAGGAAAGGGTGAGGGGTCAGGGGAAAGGGTGAGGGAAAGGGTCAGGGGAAAGGGTTAGGGGTCAGGGGATAGGGTTAGGGGTCAGGGGAAAGGGTGAGGGAAAGGGTCAGGGGAAAGGGTTAGGGGTCAGGGGAAAGGGTTAGGGTCAGGGGAAAGGGTTAGGGGTCAGGGGAAAGGGTGAGGGTCAGGGGAAAGGGTTAGGGGTCAGGGGAAAGGGTTAGGGGTCAGGGGAAAGGGTCAGGGGTCAGGGGAATGGGTTAGGGGTCAGGGGAAAGGGTCAGGGGAAAGGGTTAGGGGTCAGAGGATAGGGTGAGGGTCAGGGGATAGAGTGTCTTCTTTGATCCCGACCTAAACCTCAAACTGAATGAAGGTTGTCCTGCTTTTATCATTTAATCCCAAAAATGTTTTCTATTTAATAGGATCCTCATTAGCCGACGCCAATGGTGACAGCAGGTCTTACTGGGGTCCGACACATAACGAAAAATACATTACAGACAAAATACTTTACAATTTACATACATTTAAAACATTAACATGTAGTGTGTGTGCATCTATCAGTTACACATACATGTCAGTACATACACACAACATGTAGGTCACATGGGGGAGAGGCGTTGTGCTGTGAGGTGTTGCTTTATTGGTTTTCTGAAACCAGGTTTGCTGTTCACTTAAGCTATATAAGATGGAAGGGAGTTCCATGCACTAATGGCTCTGTATAATATTGTACGTTTCCTTGAATTTGTTCTGGACCTGGGGACTGTGAAAAGAACCCCGGTGGCATGTCTGGTGGGGTAAGTGTGTGTGTCAGTGCTGTGTGTAAGTTGAATATGCAAACAATTTTGGAATTTCCAACACATTCTTATAAAAACAAGAAGTGACGCAGTCACCGTGCATCTACATCTGCATTGCTTGCTGTTTGGGGTTTTAGTCTGGGTTTCTGTATAGCACTTTGTGACATCTGCTGATGTAAAAAGGGTGAATGAAGAAGGGTCTATCTGTTCTTTAGTTTTTTGATATGGAGTCTCTCCCTACTCAAGTGCAGTTGGGGTATATTTACTACAGAGTCAGAGCATCTATCCCAAGACCAATGCAGTGTGATCACTGGAAAGCTTTTGGTCACGTATTTGGTATTTTATTAGGATCCCCATTAGTTGTTGTGAAAGCAGCAGCTACTCTTCCTGGGCTCCACACAGAACATGAAACATGACATAATACAGAACATTGATAGACAAGAACAGCTCAAGGACAGACCTACACACGTTTCAAGTGTTTGCAGACGGGAGAAGCCGAGATGTCCAAGATGTGGAAAGGATAATGTCATGTGTTATAAGAGTGATGAAAACATGGCATGTTGCAATTTACATTTTAGTCATTTAGCAAACGCTCTTATCCAGAGCGACTTACAGTTAGTGAGCGCATACATTTTTTCACACTGGCCCCCCGTGGGAATCGAACCCACAACCCTGCCGTTGCAAGCGCCATGCTCTACCAACTGAGCTACAGGGGGCCAATTGTGGTGGGAACCGTGAAGCCACGTCTTTGGAATGACCAACAAGGGTGAAAGAGAACGAGGTGGCCAAAGTCAGGGCTGTCCAGAGCATTTCATATGCAGCAGCTGTTAAAAGGGTTGAGGGTTTGAATGGTGCTCCTGAAGAGTCCATGGTGGTGGATAGGCCTTCACTGCAGGCTGCAGGGATTGCCTTTCAACCATATATTTTAAAGGTTAAGAAGTTGGACTTTGTGGCCTTTATAGCTATGGTGATTAATGGCACTGCCAAGGGGGAGAGGAAGTCCAGGAAAATATATATAATTGTGGATGTGGCGGAACGGTTCCTGGGACTGAAAGACTTCAAGGCGGAGGAGTTGCATGGTTTTGTCACAAGGGAGAAGGGAAATATGGAGATTTGAAGGAAGGAAGAAGTGGGAGTTTTGTTATTGTCAATGTACTATTTTTATTTGTGTGGATTAAGTTAGTTTTCACCAATCAAACATATGGATTTTCCTTTTACCTTGTTTTTTCAACCCTGTCCAGTTGGTGGCGGCAATACACCTTTTTAGGTTGTAGTCCGCCATAAAACCCACAGAAGAAGAAGAAGAAGAAGAAGAAGGTTAAGCTTTTCCCACCGTCGGTGCAGAGGTGTGGTCTCTCTCCTGTGTGGGCTAGCTGTTACCTCTCCGACCGGGTGTAGGTCTGCCCACAGTCGGGGCACGGTACGGTTTCTCTCCTCTGTTGGTGCGCCAGCTGGTGGACCTTTCGGCAACGTTTTCGACAGTGTGTTAGCTACAGGACTGGGTGTGTTAGCTATAGGACTGGGTGTGTTAGCTACAGGACTGGGTGTGTTAGCTATAGGACTGGGTGTGTTAGCTATAGGACTGGGTGTGTTAGCTACAGGACTGGGGGTGTTAGCTATAGGACTGGGTGTGTTAGCTATAGGACTGGGTGTGTTAGCTATAGGACTGGGTGTGTTAGCTACAGGACTGGGTGTGTTAGCTATAGGACTGGGTGTGTTAGCTATAGGACTGGGTGTGTTAGCTATAGGACTGGGTGTGTTAGCTATAGGACTGGGTGTGTTAGCTATAGGGTGTGTTAGCTATAGGACTGGGTGTGTTAGCTATAGGACTGGGTGTGTTAGCTACAGGACTGGGTGTGTTAGCTATAGGACTGGGTGTGTTAGCTATAGGACTGTGTGTGTTAGCTATAGGACTGGGTGTGTTAGCTATAGGACTGGGTGTGTTAGCTACAGGACTGGGTGTGTTAGCTATAGGACTGGGTGTGTTAGCTACAGGACTGGGTGTGTTAGCTACAGGACTGGGTGTGTTAGCTATAGGACTGGGTGTGTTAGCTATAGGACTGGGTGTGTTAGCTACAGGACTGGGTGTGTTAGCTATAGGACTGGGTGTGTTAGCTACAGGACTGGGTGTGTTAGCTATAGGGTGTGTTAGCTATAGGACTGGGTGTGTTAGCTATAGGACTGGGTGTGTTAGCTATAGGACTGGGTGTGTTAGCTACAGGACTGGGTGTGTTAGCTATAGGACTGGGTGTGTTAGCTACAGGACTGGGTGTGTTAGCTATAGGACTGGGTGTGTTAGCTATAGGGTGTGTTAGCTATAGGACTGGGTGTGTTAGCTATAGGACTGGGTGTGTTAGCTATAGGACTGGGTGTGTTAGCTATAGGACTGGGTGTGTTAGCTACAGGACTGGGTGTGTTAGCTACAGGACTGGGTGTGTTAGCTATAGGACTGGGTGTGTTAGCTATAGGACTGGGTGTGTTAGCTATAGGACTGGGTGTGTTAGCTATAGGACTGGGTGTGTTAGCTATAGGACTGGGTGTGTTAGCTATAGGACTGGGTGTGTTAGCTATAGGACTGGGTGTGTTAGCTACAGGACTGGGTGTGTTAGCTATAGGACTGGGTGTGTTAGCTATAGGACTGGGTGTGTTAGCTATAGGACTGGGTGTGTTAGCTATAGGACTGGGTGTGTTAGCTATAGGACTGGGTGTGTTAGCTATAGGACTGGGTGTGTTAGCTATAGGGTGTGTTAGCTACAGGACTGGGTGTGTTAGCTATAGGGTGTGTTAGCTACAGGACTGGGTGTGTTAGCTATAGGACTGGGTGTGTTAGCTATAGGGTGTGTTAGCTATAGGACTGGGTGTGTTAGCTATAGGACTGGGGGTCAGTGTGTTTGTTATGGATGATCAAGTGATACCCTAAAAAATATTGAGACCGATATTTTCTATATATTTCCTATTAGTCATTGATTTATCTGCGTTGTTGAGAACTTTCCCCTCTGGACTCTCTCTCCCTCTCTGGGCACAGTGGGCAGGCTGCTGCTGCTTTGTTGGTGACGTGTAACCGGGGTGACTACTCCAAGCTGGCGCCCATCATGTTTGGCCTGGAGGCCAACCCGGCTAGATCTGGAGGGGTGAAGCAGTCTTGGTGATTGATGCCATAACTTGTTGGTCACAATCTGTGATTGTTACATCCATTTTTCCTCCAGTCCCATCCCTCAGCTGTTTACCAAATACCATGGCGGGGTGACGGCTTTGTTATTGTTACAACTATCTGGAAGGATTTTGGGCGCTGGCCAGCCAGGATAGTAGACTGAAATTTCTACTAGCACTGGTCCAAAATCTGCTATGCGATAATGGACAAGACAGAATTTCTTCTGCATCTCAGGCAAGTTTGGAAAATGTTCTACTAGCCAGGTCTGAACAGTACTAGCCTCGGGCTAGCGGGCTTAATTTATATTCCTGCATGTTGTCCAGGGTTTATTACACGATACTAATGGTTTATTACATGATACTCATGGTTTATTACCTGTTATTCATGGTTTATTACATGTTATTGAGGTTTTATTACATGTTATTGAGGTTTTATTACATGTTATTCAGGGTTATTATATGTTATTCAGGGTTTATTACATGATACTCATGGTTTATTACCTGTTATTCATGGTTTATTACATGTTATTGAGGTTTTATTACCTGTTATTCATGGTTTATTACATGTTATTGAGGTTTTATTACATGTTATTGAGGTTTTATTACATGTTATTCAGGGTTTATTACATGTTATTTAGGGTTTATTACATGATACTCATGGTTTATTACATGAAGTGGTAAAACAATAGGTTAAGTAAACGCTGAGAGCTGATCGAGATTACCAGAGACAAGTAGAGCATGGCGTTTGCAACGCCAGGGTTGTGGGTTCGATAAAATAATGTATGCGCTAACTGTAAGTCGCTTGGGTTAAGAGCGTCTGCTAATTGACTAAAATGTAAATGTAAGTACAGTGAACACTAACACAGCAAGAAACCCTGCTCTATTTTAGCCTAACAGATGGGGTGGATAAATGGTATTAAACGAAAAAAAGTTATGTTTACATATGTTTTACTTGTGTAGATTGTAGTTAACTTTCTTCTGATGCAGCAGAACTCTGTCCAGTGTCAGGGCTGTGATACTTTAACTGGTGTGTCTTCATATTGAATGACTGACTGAGCTCTTCCCACACAGAGAGCAGCGGTAAGGCTTCTTTCCTGTGTGAGTTAGCTGGTGTATCTTTAGGTTCTGAGATTGACAAACTCTTTCCACACAGAGCAGTGGTAAGGCTTCACTCCTGTGTGAGTTAGCTGTTGTTTCTTTGGGAAATATAAACTGGTGAAACTATCCCCACATTGAGAGCAGTGGTTAGGCTTCTCTCCTGTGTGAGTTAGCTGGGGTTGCTTCAGATTTGATGAAAGACTGAAACCTTTCCCACATTAAGAGCAGTGGTAAGGCTTCCCCCCTGTGTGAGCTAGCTGGTGTCTATTCAGGTTTCCTACCATACTGAAACTCTACCCACACAGAGCAGCGGTAAGGCTTATCTGCTGTGTGAGTTCTTTGGTGCCTCTTCAAGCTGCTTGGGGTCGAACAACTCTTGCCACATTGACCACGCGGGGTGAGTTTGATAGCCTTCTGGTGTGATTTAAGGTGAGTTGGACAAATAAAACTGCCTCTGTAGTCTGAGCACTGGTCTAAAGGTGGGCCTTTTCAACTCCTCTGGCTCATAGAAACTAGTGAATGCATTGGTGATGTTTCCATCTTGAGTTCTTCTGCCTGTGTTTTTTATGGTTCCCTGATGCTGTGGAACTGGGCTCGCTGTCTGAGACTGTTTGAGCTCTTTACTGTGGGAATATGAAAAGATATGGGGATAGAATCAGGAACAGATATTTGAAAGGGATTTTTAAAAAACGTGATGATGCAAGCACAGGTACAATAATAAGAGTTTTTGAATCCCCTGTGGCCACCAAAGCACTAACCTCTCTCCATCGTCCACACCTGAATCCCCTGTGGCCACCAAAGCACTAACCTCTCTCCATCCTCCACACCTGAATCCCCTGTGGCCACCAAAGCACTAACCTCTCTCCATCCTCCACACCTGAATCCCCTGTGGCCACCAAAGCACTAACCTCTCTCCATCGTCCACACCTGAATCCCCTGTGGCCACCAGAGCACTAACCTCTCTCCATCCTCCACACCTGAATCCCCTGTGGCCACCAAAGCACTAACCTCTCTCCATTCTCCACACCTGAATCCCCTGTGGCCACCAGAGCACTAACCTCTCTCCATCCTCCACACCTGAATCCCCTGTGGCCACCAAAGCACTAACCTCTCTCCATCCTCCACACCTGAATCCCCTGTGGCCACCAAAGCACTAACCTCTCTCCATCCTCCACACCTGAATCCCCTGTGGCCACCAAAGCACTAACCTCTCTCCATCCTCCACACCTGAATCCCCTGTGGCCACCAAAGCACTAACCTCTCTCCATCCTCCACACCTGAATCCCCTGTGGCCACCAACGCACTAACCTCTCTCCATTCTCCACACCTGAATCCCCTGTGGCCACCAAAGCACTAACCTCTCTCCATCCTCCACACCTGAATCCCCTGTGGCCACCAAAGCACTAACCTCTCTCCATTCTCCACACCTGAATCCCCTGTGGCCACCAAAGCACTAACCTCTCTCCATCCTCCACACCTGAATCCCCTGTGGCCACCAAAGCACTAACCTCTCTCCATCCTCCACACCTGAATCCCCTGTGGCCACCAAAGCACTAACCTCTCTCCATCCTCCACACCTGAATCCCCTGTGGCCACCAAAGCACTAACCTCTCTCCATTCTCCACACCTGAATCCCCTGTGGCCACCAAAGCACTAACCTCTCTCCATCCTCCACACCTGAATCCCCTGTGGCCACCAAAGCACTAACCTCTCTCCATTCTCCACACCTGAATCCCCTGTGGCCACCAAAGCACTAACCTCTCTCCATCCTCCACACCTGAATCCCCTGTGGCCACCAAAGCACTAACCTCTCTCCATCCTCCACACCTGAATCCCCTGTGGCCACCAAAGCACTAACCTCTCCCCATTCTCCACACCTGAACTTACCTGGGTCAAGCTTCTGAGGAGGTAGTTAGTTGCATGATATATTGTTCACCTAAGGACTACGGCCACTAACAAAAACGCTAGAAAATTCTAAATGTGACGTCAACTCTATTACAAGGACAGGTCAGTGTTAGGTAGTATCATTAGTATAGGTGGGTGCCTGTTTTGTATGCTGCAATGCTGTAACATCAGAATCTGGCCTTTTTGGCGAGTCCTGAAATAGCGGCACCAACATGCAACTGCATCGACGCGCACAAACTGGAGAGAAGCCGTACCGCTGCCCCAACTGCAGCAGTTGAAATCCCACCAGAAGAAACAATACTGCTACCCCGTGAACACGAGGGCACACCGTCAGACTCACGCGGAGGAGAAACCTTACCGCTGTGCTGACTGCAGGGCCAAGTAGTGCACTACATTCAGAATACGGTGCCATTTGGGATGCGCATAGTAGACAGGTTTCCATTGACACGGGTTTATTTTTAAAAAGCAATGTCGAAAAAAAATATCTGCGACATGTGTAACGGAAACTGCAGATATAGGCGACGTTTTCTAAAGATCTATAAAAAATGTATCCGTTCGACAGGGGTTGATTTTTCTTCTGTCGAACTTTATATATTGCGAAAAATGATGATGGAAACTGTGTTTTTCGAATAAATTATGATTGCCGAATCATTTTCAAGATACACCGCGCGTGATGTCACTGCATAACTATAAAGCTCCACTCCACAATTAATTAGGCTATACATGCCTGCGTCTTGCAAAATCCATATTTTTTTGTATACATTTTTTCTTTTCTTTGCAGGACAAAGATTGGCCTGACTTTCAAGAATGCCTGGATTTGCAAGAATGCCTGAATTGCTTCGCCTTGCTTTTCGGATTGGCTGGCAAGTTTCACCATCCAATTCCACCATGGCACGGACCGTGGCGATATGTTGTTACTTGATAATTATTAGAATATGCCAAATATTAGTCAATTATTGCATTCTATCCATGCTGGCTTTCGCAGGCTACCTGGGACATGAAACAGAGAGGTGGGAGGGCGTACAGGCGGTCAACACTTTATTAAATGTGCAATTAGCCTAAATGGGTTAATGGAAACACTACCATTTTATTTGACTCTGTAGGTTTTTGCGGATGTTTGAAAAAAAAATTGTTTTAGGTGTGACGTCATTATGTCCAGCTGTTTTCATCGCATCTATTATTTTTTTTTTTCTAAATGTAGATTTGAAAAATCATTGGACAAGTTAATGGAAACATAGCTACTGTTGCCAATCGACCCAAAGGCATTACAGATCACTTGGCTGTTTACACAGCAGAGCTGATAGCTGCACTGTTGGCATTACAGTGGCTGGAGGAAGTCAAGCTAAACAGAGTAGTTATATACATTACAGTGGCTGGAGGAAGTCAAGCTAAACAGAGTAGTGTTAAATTGCGTCAATTCAAATCTGGTATTAGGAACAAAAAGAGGTCAATACACGTCTTCTAAAATAGACTAGTATTTTAATTAATGCAAAACACTTCAATGGTAAATATGATGTTCGTATATACGGGTCCACTGAAATACCACGCAGGGTAGTCAGAGAACTGATCCATTGTTCTAAGTTCTTCTTCAAATACTCTGACAGAGATAGTTCCCGCTCCCTGCTGGCCAATCAGAGTAGAGACTGAGCGTGGTTTAGACTTACTCAGCCTATCGTTGGCGCACAGGCTGGTCCCAGCCCCTTGGCGCTTCACTGTTTGCACACTGTTGCCAGGCATACGTTTGTTATCATCACAACCTGTCCAGAGAGTCGGCACTTTTGCAGTGCACATGTCCTTGAGCGCAGTTTAACAAAGAGGCAGTGTTCGTGTCTGTGAGATATGTGAGACACAAGTTCTTATCTCCCCCTACTCCCCAACGTTCCTCACATGAATCACAGCTTGCTATGTGAAACAATTTATATCAGTACAGCACAAACCCATTATGTTTTTTTTTTTTTTTTTATATACTTTGTTTATTGAATTTTCAGTACCAGCATTTAGTAAATAATTGCACTTGAAAGTTATTTGGTATGAATATGGAACAACAATTTGAAGACAACGATACAGCAAAACATGGAGAGACAGACATGAAAGAAAAAATAGACATTAAGTACATAAATAAGATAAAACACAAAAAAAAAAAAAAAAAAAAAAGGAAGAATATCTGTTTTGATCCAGTTGTTATAGGTCAGCTAGCACAGTTATTACCGTCCTTAACATCCGAGATGTCGTATATGCACATACCAGGCTTCTTACATCACCAATATATAAATATACATCACTCTGGAACTGCAGGGAAATGTATTCTTTTGACATAAGAAAAGAAGGGAGCCCACTTTGCATAAAATTTGTCTACAGACCCATTGAGTGTCTGTTTTATTTTCTCCAACTTTATGCAATTCAAAATAGATTTAATCCAAAGAGCATGAGAAGGGGCTGCAGAGGATTTCCATCTAAGTAAAATTAATCGTCTCGCTAACAACGTGACAAAGGCAATTACATCCTTATTCATTTTGGTCAATTGTATTGTGGGTAAGGAAACTCCAAATAATGCAATGAGAGGGTCTGGCTCGATCTGTGTGCCGCTTAATTCTGAGAGTGTGTTAAAGATGTCTTTCCAGAAACCAACAAGAGATGGGCAGCACCAAAACATGTGCACATGATTAGCAGGGGACTGGTTACATCGAACACAATTAGGGTTCACATCCTTGTAAATTTTTGATAGTCTTGCTTTGGTCCAGTGGGCCCTATGAATGAGTTTGCATTGGATGAGGCCGTGTCGAGCGCAAATAGAAGAGCTATGTACCCTTTTGAGTGCCTCTTCCCATAGTTCATCAGATATTTCCTCACCCAGTTCCTCCTCCCAAGAGGATTTGATATTGTTTAATGAGATGGCTTGTAGTGAGCAAATTTGACTATAGATTATTGATCAATCAATCAATCAATCAATTTTATTTTATATAGCCCTTCTTACATCAGCTAATATCTCGAAGTGCTGTACAGAAACCCAGCCTAAAACCCCAAACAGCTAGTAATGCAGGTGTAGAAGCACGGTGGCTAGGAAAAACTCCCTATTGAAAAACTCCCTATTGACATTGTGCCTTTCTGATTAGGAAGAGGGGTGAGAAATGTGTCGAACTGTGTTCCACTAGAAAGGTTGGGGAATCCTGGATCTATGCTGCGGATGTAACTCCGGACTTGTAAGAATCTAAAAAAATGATGTCTGGGGAGACCAAATTTAGCTGATAGTTGTTGAAACGTACTAAATGTATTGTTAGTATACAGATCTCTGAATCTTTTAATACCGAGATTAGACCATGTTGAGAAAGCACCATCAATCATAGATGGGGGAAAAGCTGGGTTTGAGGCTACCGGAGCCAAGGAAGAGGTTGTTTGAAACCCAAAGTGGCGCCTAAATTGATTCCAGATCTTCAATGTTGTTTTGACACATGTATTGTTGGTGAAGGAGGAGTAAGGGCCTGTAATAGAGGAGTGAGCGAGGGAAGACAGTGATGCCGGTGTAGACGAGGCAGCCTCCATCTCCAGCCAAGTTGGGGGTGGGAATATTACTCTGCTCTGCAACCAGTACTGAATGATCCTAAGGTTAGCGGCCCAATAATAGAATCTGAAATCTGGTAGAGCTAGACCGCCGTCTGGTTTGGGCCTCTGCAAGAGCTGTTTTCGCATCCTAGGAGGCTTTTTGTCCCATATAAAGGGTAGAATTAGGCCGTCGATCTTTTTGAAAAATGTATTGGGTAGAAATATTGGAAGGCACTGATAGAGGTATAAGAATTTAGGGAGAGTATTCATTTTAATAGAGTTAATTCTAGCAACTAAGGAGAGGTGTAGCAAAGACCACCGTTCCAAATCGTCCTTAGTACGGGTTAAGAGAGGAGCAAAGTTGGCTTGAAAAAGGTTTTCAAACCTAATTGTGACATGTACCCCGAGATAAATAAAACTGCTGTGTGCTATTTTAAATGGCAAGTTATGTAAAGGGGATTTTTTTTGCAGCCATGTTAAGTGACATCAATTCACTTTTACTGAGATTTAGTTTATACCCTGATATGTGACCGAAGGATGCGAAAGTGGCAAGGGCAGCAGGGACAGAGACAGAAAGATTGGATGTGTATATTAATAAATCATCTGCATATAAAGACAGTTTGTGTTCGTGCCCGTATCTGACTATGCCTTTGATGAGGGGGTTGGAGCGAAGTGCTATTGCAAGTGGCTCTATGGCGAGGGCAAACAGTAAGGGACTTAAAGGGCAACCCTGACGTGTCGATCTTTGCAGAGGGAAGCGATCTGATTGAGTGTTATTAGTCCTGACAGAGGCTTGGGGGGATGAGTACAGAAGTTTTATCCAGGTCATGAATTTGGAGCCAAAGCCAAATTTATTTAGAGTGTAAAAAAGGTATTTCCATTCCACCCGATCAAACGCTTTCTCCGCGTCCAGGGATATAATGGCTTCAGAGGTATTGTTGACAGAAGGATTGTATATAATATTAAATAATCTTCGGAGATTGAAGAATGAGTGTCTATTTTTTATAAATCCTGTTTGATCCGGAGAGATAATTGATGGGAGGACTGTTTCTAGCCGCGTTGCCAGAATTTTGGCTAGAATTTTATAGTCCACATTTAGCAGGCTAATTGGACGGTATGATGCACAGTCAAGAGGGTCTTTGTTTTTTTTAAGAATAACACAAATGGTTGCTTGAGTGAGAGTATGTGGGAGAGCACCATTTACAAATGCATCATTGTACATTTCAATTAGAATAGGGGCTATTTTGGTGATAAACTTTTTATAAAACTCTGTCGGGTAGCCATCAGGCCCTGGGCTTCTCCCAGATTGAAGGGATTTGACAGCGTTAGACAGTTCTTCAACAGTGATCGGCTGCTCTAATTTTTTTACCAAATCCCGGCCGACCGAAGGCACAGATAGTGAGTGGAAGAAATTATCCAATTCCAGTGTATCCGCTTTACTTTCAGAGGTATATAGAGACTGGTAAAATCTCTTGAACTCCTCATTGATCCCCCCAGGATCTAATGATATCCCAGATGATGTACGAATTTTTGTAATCTGAGATGATGATGATTGTTGACGTAACTTGTGAGCTAATAATTTACTGGCTTTCTCTCCTTGTTCATAGTAAGTGCTCCTAGACTTGACAAGCATTTCAGTAACCTGGTCTGTTAATAGTGTGTCAAATTCTGCTTGCAGAGTTAAACGTTCCTTATAAATATCCGGGGATGGTGAAACGGCATAAATGTCATCTAATTGGGCAATACAGCGTGTTAGCATAGATAACCTATTCCTTTTCAATTTGTTCTCATGTGCGGTGTAGGAGATAATTTCACCTCTGATATAAGCTTTCAAAGTTTCCCAGAGAGTAGACGCAGAGATGTTTGGGGTTCTATTTGTAATCATGAAAAAGTCGATTTGACTCAAAACAAAATTGACAAAGTGTTCATTACTGAGCAGTTGGGTTTTTAGTCGCCAAGGCGGTCGCTGATTGTCAACATTTTGAAAAGCTACTTCCATAGTAACAGGGGCGTGGTCAGATACAACAATTGGGTTATATGAACATGAAGTTATGTAGTGGAGGAGCCGGTCATCAACAAGGAAGTAGTCTATGCGCGTAAAAGTGTGGTGAACCGATGAGAAAAAAGAGTATGCTTTCCCAGCTGGATTAACCATTCTCCAAGGATCTGAGACTGCGAATTCAGACATAAAGGTTCGAACAACTCTAGCTGAGGTTGATAGGGTGGTAGGTTTAGTGGAGGATCGATCCAATTGTGGGTCTAACCAACAGTTAAAGTCACCTCCTAAAATCAACATATGGGTGGACATATCTGGGAGTGTAGAGAAAACCGATTTGAAAAAATCACCATTGTCCCAATTAGGAGCATAGATATTAACAAGAAGAACCTTTGTATTGAGCAGCCTACCACTGACAATTATATATCTACCATGGGGATCTGCGATCACCTTAGAACATGTAAAAGGTACCGATCTGTGAAGTAAAATAGCCACCCCTCTCGCCTTACTCTGAAATGAGGAATGGAACACCTGACCCACCCATCTGCACCTAAGACTTGAGTGTTGTGATACCTTCAGATGAGTTTCTTGGAGAAAGATGATGTGAGCTTTCAAATGATGAAGATGGTGTAGCACCTTACTACGTTTAACTGGGTTATTTATGCCCCTGCAGTTCCAAGTAAGAAAATTAAAGCCATTCCCTCCAGCAGTATGGGCTACACTAGGCTGAGTCATATCTTAAGAGAGAGAGAGGATGTGTAAAGGACAAGGTACAATGTAAACTGAAGATCTTAGTTGAACCTAAAAGCGCAAATGTAAAAAACAAAGACAAACGAAGAGGCACAAAAAACATATACAAACTATATACATGAACAAACCCTTCCCTCACACCCGCCCTTGCCGAAGCATCTCCCCAAATGAGATGCAAGCAAAACCCTAAATACGAAGAAAGTTTAGAGCTAAGCATGATAACTCTTACTCTGTGCTACCTAAGATTAGTGACCATTTAACTAGAGTAAGCCAAACATGAATAGAATGGTCCCCAATAGAGTCTAAGGAAAACTATCCTCGATTAAGAGAGGTTTAACCTCGACGCAGATGGTAAATGATCAGACTGAAACAGCCATGCAGACCCCCAGATATTGGCATTAGAGGCGGCAAACCTGGGCTGGAAATAAAGAGATAAAGAAGAGAATGACATTCATATGTCGATGAACCCAGCAGAGATGGCTTCGTTAGTCACCCATTCGGCCTGCTAACTAGCCTGCTAGGAAGACCAGCTAGCCCAACCATTTGTTACAAACCATGCGGTACAACAGCCGCTTTCACGTTCTTGTTGATGAAATCTGCCGCTATAGCCGGGTCCTCGAATCTGTGCATGGAACCGTCCGGTAAAGTCAGTCTCAAAACCGCAGGGTAGATGAGGCCGAACTTCACGGCCCGGGCAGGTGTGTAGTTGGCGTTTCACAGCTCCAAAGCTAGCCCGCCTCTTAGCCACAGCTGTTGTGTAGTCCGCAAATATCGAGACTCTTTTACCCTTATGTAGAAGAGGGGATGCTTCTCCCGATCTTCTCAGTATGTCGTTGCGGACGTGAAAGAAATGCACCCTGATGACAAATGGTCGTGGGGGTTCTCCATCCCTGGGTCGGCTACGCAGAGTGCGGTGAGCCCGGTCTAGCAATGGCTTCTCCTCTAGCCCGAGCAGCTCCTGAAGTAGCTGGGCCATGTACTCCGTGGGTCTTGGGCCCTCCACTCCCTCCGGTATTCCCAGTAGACGAATGTTGTTCCTCCGCATTCTACTTTCCATATCTTCGCATCTATTATCGAGGAATGCCACCCTAGTTGTCAATGAGCCGACGCTAGCCTCTAGCTCGCTAATGCGAGTGCCGTGGTCTGTAGCCCCTCGCTCCAAATCCGATAAAGTCACCCCATGTGCGTCGAGCTTATTCTGTATACTCTCGATAGATTTTTTAAGCTCGTCTTTGATCGTTGATATCTCTGACCTGAGGTTGGTAGAGAGACAGTCAATTTTTCCGAAAATGTCGGCTTTGAGGGTGCCTATCACGGATTGTAGCATCTCCACAGTCAGTGTTTCCGTGGGGCCGGCATTGGTAGCGTTCGGTGGCGGGGGTGAGTCGGGAGAAGTTGCAGGCTTGTTGCGGCCTGCTCTTGCAGACTCTGTTTTTGGTCGGGTTGATGTCATTACGAATTTAAATTTATTAAACTTGAACTGAGTTGTTTATGGGTCTCTTCAGACGCCTGGGCAAACAGAAATGTATGCAGTTTTGCAAAGTTAAATATATAAATTTGGTCACTAACTCAGGAGCGATAGGGAGACGCGTGCTACATCCTTGGCTTCCAACAGCGCCCCCCAAACCCATTATGTTTAATCATTAATGCATTCCTTCTAAGCTAGGCATCACATCCAGCCATAAGAAAATAGAGCCCCACAGTAGTTATATGCTCTGACTCGTGCCGCGTTGAGGAGTCTGTAATAATTGAGCTCAGGTAGCAGACAAGACCTGTTATATGAGATACTCCTCATGTAGAAGACAAGACCTGTTGTATGAGATACTCCGCACGTAGCAGCACAATACCTGTTATATGAGATACTCCGCACGTAGCAGACAAAACCTGTTATATGACATACTCCGCACGTAGCAGACAAAACCTGTTATATGACATACTCCGCACGTAGCAGACAACCTGTTATACGAGATACTCCTCACGTCCCAGCTCATGTGGGGGTGGAGGGAAATGAGGCAGCTGATGTACTGGTGGAGCAAGCCTTTAGAGGTGTGGAGGTGGACATTGAGGTTTCAGCCCTGAGAGAGAGAGAAGAGAGAGAGAGAAGAGAGAGAGAGAGAGAGAGAGAGATGAGAGAGAGAGAGAGAGAGAAGAGAGAGAGAGAGAGAGAGAGAGAGAGAGAGAGAGAGAGAGAGAGAGAGAGAGAGAGAGAGAGAGAGAGAGAGAGAGAGATGGGAGAATTAGAGGGAATAAATATGCTATCCCAGCTAACAATTCTCGGGAGAAATAATGTTTTTGTAACGTTACCCCATAATGTTCCCCTACTGTTTG